>NC_133462.1:24583947-24733947 GCF_048565385.1 Saimiri boliviensis | reverse complement strand
GAAAGGAGGTGTATTTGGCTCCTGGTTCTTTGGGCTGTGCAAGCATGGCGCCGGCATCTGCTCGGCTTCTGCAACCGCGTGGCTTATGGTGACGCAACACGGAGCTTTTTACCCGTGGTGGAAGGTGAAGGAGAAGAAGGAGCATCACACAGTGAGAGAGGAAGCTAGGGGACGGGTGATGGAGGCCTCAGATTCTTTTAAACAACCAGATCTTGCATGAACCCACTGAGTGAGAACTCACTTATCGTCAGTGGGATGGCGTGAAACCACTCATGAGGGATCCACCCCATGATCAGTCTCCTCCCACCAGGCCCCACCTCCAACACTAGGAATCACATTTCAACGTGAGATTTGGAGGGGACACACATCCAACCCATATTATGTCAAATGCTATACAAATGCAGCTTCAGGACATCCAGACCGCACTCTTTCTTTTATTTCATTTTACTTTTTTATTTGGAGACAGGGTCTCACTCTGTCACCAGGCTGGAGTGCAGTGGTGTGATCT
Organism: Saimiri boliviensis; assembly: GCF_048565385.1. Taxonomy (NCBI): domain Eukaryota; kingdom Metazoa; phylum Chordata; class Mammalia; order Primates; family Cebidae; genus Saimiri; species Saimiri boliviensis. The sequence goes on along the minus strand of NC_133462.1, from coordinate 24,733,439 downwards.
TGGCTCACTGCAACCTTGACCTCCTGGTCTCAAGCGATGGATCCCTGTGCCTTAACCTCCCAAGTAGCTAGGACTACAGGTGTCTCCCATCATGCCTGGCTAATTTTTGTATGTTTTGTATAGATGAAGTTTTGCCATTTTTTTCCAGGCTGGTCTTGAACTCCTGGGCTTAAACCAGGGGTCCCCAGCCTCTGGGCCAGGCGTCCCCAAACTTTTTACACAGGGGGCCAGTTCACTGTCCCTCAGACCGTTGGAGGGCCGCCACTTACTGTGCTCCTCTCACTGACCACCAATGAAAGAGGTGCCCCTTCCTGAAGTGCGGCGGGGGGCCGGATAAATGGCCTCAGGGGGCCACATGCGGCCCGCGGGCCGTAGTTTGGGGATGCCTGCTCTGGGCCATGGGCTGGTACTGTCTGTGATCTGTTAGTAACTGGGCTGTCAAACAGGAGCTGAGCTGTGGACGAGCAAGTGTTACCACCTGAGCTCCACTCGGATCCTCTCAGATCAGGGCCTGCATTAGATTTTCACAGGACCCCGGACCCTATTGTGAGCTGTGAATGCCAGGGATCTAGGTTGCGTGCTCCTTATGAGAATCTAATGCCTGATTATCTAAAGTGGAACAGTTTCACCTGAAACTATCACTGCCTCCCGTTCCATGGAAAAATTGTCTTCCACAAAACTGGTCCCTGATGCCAAGAAGCTTGGGGACCAGTGGCTTAAGTCACCTGCCTGCCTCTGCCTCCAAAGTGCTGGGATTACAGATATAAGCCACTGTGCCTGGCCCACAGTGCCACTCTTAAGCATTGATTACATAAAAATTGAAGCAGCCATTGGTAACTGAATGAATCACACACCTCGGACTGATTTCATGTCCCACCACAATGGGGATTTCCAGACAGCCCTCTGCAAAGATTGGAGGCAGAATTTCGGGGCATGGTTGTCTAGCCTTCTATAGCTTTATCCTTTAGAAAGACCCCATGTTCGGGTTGAGAGGCCTGGTGACTTCCAGAAGGAAAGACACTCCGAGCCTATAGGACCTTCCTTTTTATCTGACAGACACATTGTGTCCCAGGCACCTGCAGGACTCTGGGGACCCCAGGCAGTATGCACTTCAGGTGCCGATTCTGTGGTTGCCTGGGCTGCCCCGAGTCAGCCCCTCTGTCCTGGTACAGACGAGTGAGTCAACATCCTTCCCACGGCAGTAATTACCTTAGTTAAATGCTGCAGGAGCAGTACTTTGGGAGCACAGAGGAGGGAGTGAATAATGGTAATTTCCATGTGATAATGATGATAAGCCCGGCACATGTGTGTGGGGCTTTGCATCCTATTGAATCTTCACCACGAGATCGCTGGGCTTTTGGAAGAAAAGGTCCCAGCAAACTCCTTTGTAGCTGATGAATGAGTTCGGTGTGTAAGGTCCCATTATGCACACTTTCCCAGGGAAAAAACCAAAATCAGAGATGATTTTGACTCTAGAGAGAAGGTAGAACAGAGCTCCTTCTGGTGTACGCATTTCTTGGTATCGCCTCAATTGATCCTTCCAAATCCCCTTGCAGGTAGTAGATACTATAGTTCCATACATTTTCCAGATGCGGGATCTGAGGTCAGAGAAGCGGCCTGTCCCAGACCTGGAAGGCAGGTCTGAGCATGGCTATTCCTGACATTAGAGCAGGCATCCCCAAACTGCGGCCCGCGGGCCGCATGCGGCCCCCTGAGGCCATTTATCCGCTCCCCCCCTCCCCGCCGCACTTCAGGAAGGGGCACCTCTTTCATTGGTGGTCAGTGAGAGGAGCACAGTATGTGGCAGCCCTCCAACGGTCTGAGGGACAGTAAACTGGCCCCCTGTGTAAAAAGTTTGGGGACGCCTGCATTAGAGCCTGATCCCTTAGCCTGATCTTTTCTTCCTGCTTCAAACCTGGTGGTTCCAGCATGATTCTTCCCAAGTTTAGAGCATGAACTCCTAGCCATTGCACTGGGTACAGTGTTAGAAAAGACAGATGAGGGTCCTGTCCTCAGAGGACTGATGTTATGGGGGTTGAGGGTGGGGAGCAGTAAACAAGGAATCCAGTGGATACGATGACATCATAGAGACAGAAATGCATGAGAAAATGAAGCAGGAGAATGGGTGGGGAAGGAGGGGGGAGTGTCTGTGCTTGAGAGAGGGCAGGTGGTCAGGGGAGATCCCCCTAAGGAAGGGACACTGCCAATTAGAGGTCTAGAGGACATGGAGGGGCCAGTGGGGTGGAGTTCTGGGAAGAGCTTTCCCAGCAGGGATGACAGCAAGTGCAAAGGCCCTGTGGTGGCGAAGAGCATGGCATGTCTAAGGGGCAGCATGTAGGCCAGTGTGGCCAGACAGCGAGCCCTGGGGAGAGGATGGGCGGGGTGGAGGGCCTTTATCAGGCATGGCTTTGTAGGCCATGCTGAGGAGTGTGGACTTTCATGTTTAACCAGAGGGAGTTTCCTGAGAAACCCTCCCTTTGCAGGCGTGGAGATGCTCCTGGGTCCCAGGAATGAGTGGCTTGGATTGGCTCTTGATGGCCTTCATTTTCTGCTGGAGGGATGACCTGGTGACTTGCCCAAAGCTGGGAATTAGGGATTTCAGGCTCTGTGGATGCCAGAAAGATAGACAGCAGCAACGGGGGCCCTGCTCTCGGAGCAGCAGGGCCCGTGACAGCTCCTCAGGCCCTGGCATGAGCTTTCTGTGCAGCCCAGGGAGGCCTGAGCCTCCCAGCTATGGGTGCTTGGGGAGAGTGACAGGTGGAGGGCTTCTGGGAGGTATCACAGGCCACTTAACTTCTCTGAGCTCAGATCCCACGTCAGCCCACAGAGTCCAACCGGGCTGCCCTGCTCAACTATGGCTCACCTCTTCCTGGTACAGACTATGCTTCTTCCATTGATGAGGGAGCCTAGGTCTGGCTAAGTCTATACCCAGAGGAGAAGAGTGACCCTCAGGGAGTTGCAGCCATCTCCCGTTCACTGCAGGGGAAAACTGGATCATATGGTCATCGTGCCTGCAGGGTGAGTTTAAGGGTAAAGAGTCTTGGTGGTTATAGTTGAGACCTGTTTCCCTTGGGCAGTGCAGGTGTTATTGCCAAGTGATATTCTCTTTTCCTGAATTCCAGGTCATTCCTAGGCTCATGGAACCCTTGGGCTAGCAGGAACGTTTATGATCAAAGCCACCTTCCTTTTATGAGTGAGAAGACTGGGGCTCAGAGAGGGTAAGGGACTGGCCCAGGGTCACACAGCAAGTCATTAGCAGAGCCAGAGCCAGAATCCACACATTTATGTTCTCACCTGAGCACAGTGTGCCCTCCTCACCTCCCCCGGGACGCCCAGGCAGATCCAGACACCTTGGGGGCCACTTTAGGTAAACTGAGGCTCTAGCTTGTGCCTGGGTGGTGGGGCTTGTGTCTTCTTCATCTCCGTAGCTCTCACAGCCCCTAGGATCATTCCTGGACCACCCTATGGCTAGCAATCACTTGTTTTGATTGACTAGTCCCCTTGCTTCTGAAACTTGTAATCATTAGATCTTGTGGTCTTTTGGTTTAAGCAAACCCAATATATGACAAATCCACATTTCTTTCTGAATTTTTCGACATGCAGGAATTGCAAAATCCAAGGTCTGCCCAAGTCTGACTTATGCCAACGCGCGGAATGCAATCAGGCCTGAATGCTGCTGTTGAGTTTCTGGTACCTGGACAGGTGATTTGGGATGCCCTTCAGGGATTCCAGCAGGCCCATTTTAGGGTCAGAACCATGAAAGTTTTGGACAAAGGCAATCAAGGCTGAAGCAGCTCAGCCTGGGGCAGTGTTGGGACTCGGCCTCAGAATGTGTTTCTATGGCCCACCCCGTCACTGTGTGACCCGGGCAGGTCTCATCCCTCTTGAGGAACTGTCATTACTGCAGTTTCAGAGTGCACTTGGTCAATGAATGAAGCTCAGTCTGCACAGAGCAGTGTAGGGAGAGCTGGCGCATCAAAAGGGACCGCCACCACCATCACCACGCAGCTTCCACCTATTGCAGCCACCTAGGAGCGTGGGCCAAGTGTGCCCAGGTTTTCGGAGTTTTAAAAGAAAAGTCAGCAAAAGGGAATCCAGTTCTTTAAAAATTTTTCTTCTCTGATGTGGGTAACAAATTCTAGTTTTCAAAACACTTTCTGGAAACACAAGTGTGCATGTGGACTGGCTGGACCTGGGGCCTGTATTTTGTGATTCCTGAGCACAGGGGCAGACGCAGCGTGCGTGGGGGGGCTCTCTGCAAGGAGTGGCCAGCGTGGCCCTGAGCTGCCCTTGGGACAGCCTGGCCTGGAGCGTATGAGGTGCAGAGGGCCTGGAGCATTGCAGGTCCCTGGTCCACGCTTCTCCTGGACCTGAGTTCTCCTGCTGCTGAATATGGCTGTGACATACGGAGGCCAGTGATCGTTTCTGAATGCATGGGGTAGGGACGTTGCTCAGAGGTGGGAAGCAATACAGAAGCCCCCATCTTCTGGGGGAGGCAGTCAGGATGCCCCGCTGCAGGCATCTGGTTTCACCTTCCTTCCTGTCTCCCAGCACCTGAGTTATAGGGTGCCAACCTATCCTACCAATGTCTGCAGTGGGGATGAGGGGATGGCCGAGTTGTATCTTTGGGGGCAGTAGGACGACCCCTCCCCACACCACTTGGATAAGGACTGCTTGGGAAAACACTTCCGCCTCTTTCGAGTCTGATTCCACCCTGGCCTGTGGCTGATCCACTGACTTTTCTCCCCTGCATTTGGGAAGCAGCGGTCCTGATCCTCTGCTATGCTGAGGCTTTCTCTGGACTGTAACTGTACAGGGGCAGTTGACCCAGGGCCTACGTTGACCCTGGGACAGGCGGAAGGACAAGATGCTTTCTGTCGTATGAGGCCACCTGCTGATCAAGAAAAAAAACCTATTGCTCACCTCTTCCTGGTCCAGACTCTGTTCCTTCCTCAGAGGGAACCAGAAACCTCAGCTTCCCCACAATGAAGAGCCTGAGGGTCAGAGAGGCAAGCAGGTGGCCCAGCATCTCCAGAGCTGGGGGAGGAGGTTGGGGCAGGCCCCCAGATAGCTGCTGAGCATTTCCTTCTATGAAAGTACCGTGCAGCAAGCTTGGGCATAATGCAAGTGCTTGGGAAGGGGTCGGTTGGGCTCCAGGCCTCACTTCCTGTTGACCCCTGCCCGGTTCCCGTGATTTCTGTACCCTCCCTTCATCGTTTTCACATGCAACATGGAGTTTCTGTGTGTATCATATTATTTGTTTTTATTTCTGTAATCCCTTTATTGTTTGCACAACTGCTGTCAGACTGTTGCCTGAAAGTATCACAGGATAATTGCAGAACGCCTGCATAAGTAATTTCTTATGAAATCGGGCCTTGTCTGCATATAAAATTGTTTTTCGTTGCTGCATGCATGGACTTTATGATGTCGAGGCTGTTTACCGGGCTCGTACCTTTCCCACAGGCCACAGAGATGGGAGTGTCTGACGTTGGGACGTAATGAAACACCATCAGTATTCCTTTTTGGTCAGATGACATTTCAGGAAGGTGACAGTCGGTCCGATGCGGTCAGAAAGAGCCTGGCCTTGGAAGGAGGGGAGGCATTGGCTGAAATGGGGACGACTCAGGCTCCGGCTTCCCAGGCTTCTGCCAGGGAAGGCCACTGGCTAAGCCCGCCGTGCACTGGGCATTTCTTCCGACCACATTTCTGCGATATTAATGGTGTGTGGTAGTGAAAGAAATGCGTTTTATTCTCGAGCCTAACCCCGCTGTTATCAAAGTAACTTCCAGCTTATTAGCGACAAAGGACTTTTCTCCTCTCTGCTGCCCTGTTCGCCAGGGCTTCCTGAATTAAACTGCTGCTTCCTGTCCTTTATATGCATGACCACATCTGGGTAGCCTGCTCACAGCCCTGCTGCTTAATAACAATCACCTTCCCTTTCAGTCTCTGTTGATTGTTTCTAATTCACTCTGACAGATAGTGCCTGACAACTTGCCGGCTTTTCCCTCCCTCCGTGACCTGAAGTTACTCACAGCACTTATATAGTCTGTCATTTTTAATATTTGATTTCATTTTAAGTTATGTGTTTTACTGAGAAGATGAAACCAAAAAAAAAGGGGACTTGTAATGGAACATAAATTTAACCCTTCTTGCCATTAGGCACCCGCCCGGAGAACTCTTCCTGTGTGCCTGGGAGACAAGCTTCTCCTTTTCTGGAATCCCTGATGCTGTTACTGCTGCTTCTGGATTTTCTTCTCTTTCCTTCTTTCTTTTTCTTTTTTGTTTTTTTTATTTATTTTTTATTTTTTAGCCTTCTTTCTTTCATTTCTGGAAGCAAAAGCTTCATGTCATATATTTTTTTCCCTTTAATGGGGCTTGATTACTTTATGGAGCTAATTATGGTGCTTTTTGCTTGGCAGTGAGGGTCCAATTGTTAGAGATTTGGGGGGCTTTGCTGCGGAGGGAAGGCGTCCGGGGAGAGGCCTGGCCAAGTGGAAATGACTGGCTTCCATGAAGGAGTCCAAAATGTGCAATAGGTGGGGTGTGGTGGCTCACACCTGTAATCGCAGCACTTTGGGAGGCCGAGGCGGGCAGATCACAAGGTCAGGAGTTCGAGATCAGCCTGACCAACATGGTGAAACCCCATCTCTAAAATACAAAACAAAACAAAAAACAAAACGTGCAATGGACTTTGCTTTTTGGAGAACTTCTCTTTATGCCAGCTGTTGGTGCAGAGAAATGTCAGTTTCCCTGGGCTTGGGACCACTCGGTGTAGGACCTTCCAAAGAGTGGGGACCAGGCAGGTGGTGGGGTTGAAGCTGGACATACATTTCCTTCTGCCACATTCACTCTGAATCTGCCTCCGAGGGCGGCCTGGCAAGGCTGGCGTCCTCCAGGGTGGGGTGGGTGGGGCAGGCGTCCCACATCACTTCAGGGTCCACTCTGCTGTGACTTTGCCTTTTGTTTGCCATGAGACAAAGGGCCCTGTGTCCCTCTTGGCCCTTCAGAGGTCGAGAGCTGCGAGGCTGTGCATTAGGTCAGCTTTGCAAATAGACACCACTAACGAAAAAAAGAGGAGCATTAACCCATGATGCCTCACTTCTGCCGCTGGTCCTACTACGGGTGTCTGTCCGTCCCGCACCGTGGGGCACGAGCAGTTGAGAAAGTGCAGGAAGAGAGACGCGGGGTGGATGTCAGTTTGAAACATCTCAACGTCACCATCACCCATGGCCCAGCCACTCTGGGACCAAAGCCCCTCCGGATCTGGGTGCTGTCACTCTCACGGCCCTGTGTGTGTGGACCCTCAGTCCAAGTATTCTCAGGTACCTGCAGCTGCAGTTGTGCCAGGGGTAGAGGTGTGCCAGGCAGAGGCAGGCGGCTTTCCTAGTGAGCTCAGGGAGGTGAGAGCCGCTTCTCAACACTTTGTTATAAAGGTAGTCAGCTGGGAAGAGCGTGATGCAGTCTGGTCTTCTAGGAGGCCACTTTGCAGAAAGTGCCCTGGGCTTGGACCCCAGAGAAGCAAAGGGCGTCTAGGTAGGGCTGTCTCCACCATGCATGGTGCAGACATCCCAGCCGCTTTCCTGCTGTTCTACGAATCTTGGGTCCAGGCCTGTGGGAGGAAGGCCTTCAGGGGCCAGCCACGCCTGACCTGGCCCAGCTACCCTCACCATGACTCATTTGCCTGGGGAGTTTCCTTTGCCAACCCTCTTCCTTCGAGAACCTTGGTCCTCCCTCTTTTCCTGGGCACTGTGGATAAACTGAGGAACTGGCTGCTGCTTGAGGACTTTGCTCATTGTTTTCCATGTCTTCTTCCGAAGGGGATGAAAAAAGGCAAAAGAAATGGTCTATTTTGGCGGTGTCTCAGTGATGCTTGTATATTGGAAAGCATCATCTTTGTTTTAAGACATGCTGTTTTTTCTTTTTTCTTTTTTTTTTTTTTTGAGAGAGAGATTCTCACCCTGTCACCCAGGTTGGAGTGCAGAGGCACGATCTTGGCTCACTGCAACCTACTTTTTTTTTTTTTTTTTTTTTTTTTTTATTGGACACAGGGTCTCACTCTGTTGCCCAGGCTGGAGTGCAATGGTGTGATCTCGGCTCATTGCATCCTCTACCTCCTGGACTCAAGCGATTCTCCTGCCTCAGCCACCTGAACAGCTGGGGCCACAGGCACAGACCACCATGCCTGGCTAATTTTTGTATTTTTGGTAGAGACAGGGTTTCATTCACCATGCTGCTCAGGCTGGTCTTGAACTCCTGACCTCAAGTGATCCACCTGCTTCAGCCTCCCAAACTGCTGGGATTACAGGTGTGAGTCACCATCCTTGGTCAAGACATGCTAATTAAAACAAAAAAGGAGGGTCATGTGAAAAAAGCAGGATGGATGTAAACCATTGCCGTTCTACAAGAGCGAGTCAGCAGAGCAGGAAGGAGAACATGGCTGCTCTCTTTCACTGACCCAGGTGCTCTCTATTTATGTTTGTGGAGATGGAGTCTCCATCTGTCATTGTCCAGGTGGGAGCGTAGTGGTGTCACGGGGGCTCACTGCAGCCTCAAACCCCTGGGCTCAAGTGATCCTCCCACCTCAGCCTCTCAAGTAGCTAGGACTACAGGTGTGCACCACCATGCGTGGCTCCTTCTTTTATTTTATTTCTGCTGTAGAAATGGGGTCTCATCGCTCCTAGGCCTTTTAGCTGTTCAAGTGTAGTATCTGTTCTTATCAGAAATGGGGTCTCACTGTGCTGCCAGGCTGGTCTTGAACTCTTGGCCTCAAGCGATCCTCCCACCTCACCTCCCAAAGCGTTGGGATTACAGGTGTGAACCAGGAAGCCTGGCCCATCTAGATGGTCTTTATGTTCTGGCAATGGACCAGGTAAGACAGAAAATAGGGGAAGAAATATATGTTATTTTGTATTTTTTTTCCAAATCCCTCAATAGTTGTAAACTTCTGGGGGACACCAGGCCTCCGTGACATGTGTCGTAAGTGTATGCGGGTGTGATGTGGGCTGTCAGCAGTCTTTGGCAGTAATGTTGATTCTCACTGACCACGAGGAACCTTTCCTTCACCCTAGCCCAATAAATCTGGGCTGAAAGGACCCAGTGCCATGAGGAAGAATATGTAGAGGGAGACCAGGACCACCGTTCCCTTTTGCTTTTAGGAGGGCAGTGGATATAGGATCTCTCTCTCTCTCTCTTTCTCTCTTTGGTTGGTTTGTTTGTTTTTGTTTATTTGAAATGGACTCTGGCTCTGTCACCCAGGCTGGAGTGCAGCACTGTGCCCTTGGCTCACTGTAACCTTTGCCTCCTGAGTTCAGGCGATTCTCCTGCCTCAGCATCCTGAGTAGCTGAGATTACAGAGGCCTGCAACCATGCCCAGCTATAATTTGTATTTTTAGTAGAGACAAGGTTTTGCCATGTTGATCAGGCTGGTCTCGAACTCCTGACCTCAAGTGATCCACCCACCTCCGCCTCCCAAAGTGCTGGGATTACAGGCATGAGCCACCGTGCCTGGCCAGAAATAGGATTTGAAAGAAGTTTTGATATTTGAGGTGTAGCCTCCAGCAAGGCCAAATCAAGCTTGTTTTCCTTCTCTTCCCCACAGAGGACTGTTGAGCTCACCCCTGGTTCTTGTTTAAGAGTGTGGGGGAAATCGGGGTTAAAATTAAGGAAAGACTCTGATGTGGATCTTATGCAGCAGGTCTTGATCTATTACCTGGTGGGCTGGGATGAGCTCCCTAGAACTAACTCTAGGCTGACAAGAAGAGGGGACACAGTATTTCCCGACCTATTACCCACCTGCCCAGAGCGCCCAGTCCGGGTCTTCCGTGCACCCAGCATCGACAGCATGCATGTTCAGTGAGGACTGAGGTCTGGATGACCCTTGGTGGCACTGCCGTTGTAACCCCTTGAGTTTTCTCAGAAGGCAGCCTGTCACCAGGGCTGTGGATCGACATCGATGCCTAAAAGGACTTTGCCTGTAGGGAAGTAAGGTGCCCACTTCTTCAGCGTACAGAGCCCGCCTGCTCTACCCGGATCCACCATTCTAGGCAATGATGGGTTACAGCTACAGAGGGGAGGAACCCACAGATCACAAACCACATCGCAAAGTGGAGCACAACCAGTGCCACCTCTGAGATTCAATGGTGAGCCATGAATTCTCCGGCGAAAGGGAGAGACCAGTTAATAAAAGCAATCAGAATAAATTGTGGACTGATAATAAAGGAGCTCATAATTGTTGTGCACTTCCTCTGTGCTCAGCACTGTGCAATCATTTAAAGAGAGGAAAAACTGGGCGAGTTTTGAGGCTCAGGAAGAGCTTCATGGAAGGGCCGGCCTTGGAGCTGGACCTTGTGGGACCAGGAAGGTATTCACCGATGGAGATGGGAGAAGGCAAGAGAGAAGCTGCTCGCTGAAGGCAGGAGTTTGTCAAATGTGTTTGCAGCTGCGGGAAGGGGGATTAAAGTGGTCATGCCGGGCAGAGGCAAGAGAGGGGGAACCTGGAAAAACTGGGGCAGACAGGTATGTTGGAGAGTGATAAGCATCTCTGTATTGTTGGAACTTAGGGTGCAGGTGTAAGATGTGAAGGATATAGTATCAGAGCAGGCAAGAGTAGAAGTGTGGGCTGGACCCCCATGGTGAACAAAGCTGTGTGCCCAATTAAGGTGTTTGTGACTCATTGGGATGTAGCCAAGAACAGAGCCGCTAGAAAACCTTTTGCCGAAGTGATGCAGGGAAAGTGGGAATGGGAGAAAGAGAATCAGCCCGGCCAGGTGCAGTGGCTCATGTCTGTAATCCCAGCATTTTAGGAGGCTGAGGTGGGCAGATCACTTGAGCCTAGGAGTTCAAGACCAGCCTGGGCAACATAGGGAGATCTCATCTCTACAAAAAATACAAAAATTAGCTAGCATGGTGGCGTGCACCTGCAGTCCTAGATACTCGGGAGGCTGAGGTGGGAGGATGGCTTGAGCCCAGGAGGCGGAGGTTGTAGTGAGCTAAGATCCCACCATTGCACACCAGCTTGGATGACGGAGCAAGATCCTGTCTCAAAAAATACAAGAGAATCACCCCGCCAGTCTCTTGCAGAACTTGTTGCCTTTCTCTTGAATGAGGCTTAGAGTGACTACAGGAAGAAAGATGGACATTGGGACAGGCTGCTTGGGGTGTCCAGACAGTGTCCAGCCTGTGCAGGGTACTTGGTTGTGTTTCAGGCAGTCCCAGCATGCTCTCAGGCCAGGCCATGAACTGTACACAAGGAACTTGGCCTTAAAAAAACAACAAAAAGTGATGACTCTTGGGAAAAAAAAAAACAACACCCTTTATAGTCATCAGGGTCATATGGGTTTTTCTTTTCGTATGTATACAAAAGAGGTACTTTGGATGATACAGGAGGTATATGCCAATATCGAGAGCAGGCAAGAACAACGGAACAATTAGCAGATTCATCAGTTCTCCTGCTTATACTTCGGTTCCAAGAGTAAAATGTTAGTTTGTTCAACTCTGTGCTTTACGCCTTGATCACAGTGTGAAAAGTGTTGACTAAGCTTTGCTTCCTGGTTGGGGGGTCAAGACCCGTGGCTTTTAAACATGCTTATATGAAATCCAAACATTCATGGTCACTGGTGATCTGAAATCAAGGCACAACTTATGAAACGAACACGTAATTATCTTGTTTATTCAGGGTATAAATAGAGTTCATGCATTTTAAAATTTTTCTCCCTGATAAGGACTTTCACCAGCATTTGGTCTTTACATAGGCATGCACACTCTCTCCCTCTTTCTCTCTCTCTGTTTCTCTCTTTCGTCTTTCTTGTTCTTTCTCTTCTTCATCTTTTTCCCCATATCCCTGTTCCTCCCCCAACTTTCCTTCTCCCCTTCCCTCTCTGTTGCCTTTCTCTCTTCCCTCTCTCTTCCTCTGCTTCTCTCTCCTTTAGAAGGGAAGGGACTTGCCAGAGCCTGCTGCCCCTGCAGAAGGCAGGAGCTGCTCTTGCAGTGCTTTCTAGGAGTATTTCCTGCTCCCACACAGCTTCAGAGATGGGGAAGATGCTGCCCAGGGAGGCCCTGGTGTGCTTGAACATACATTGCCAATTCCACAAATGCAGGCAAGGGCCACGAAGCCCATGTCTGCCTCTGACGACCCAGCTGGCAGCCAGCTCCCGAGTAGCAAGGTCTCCCGTGAAGGTAACCTTCCCAGGCCCTCCCCGTGGGGCTCTGTTTCTGTGGGGAGTGGGAGGGCTGACTCCTTCGCTCTAAGCTGGCCACTTCCAGCATTCCCACACCTGATTTTGGAGTTTTTCCAGCCCGAGAACCACCTGCTTATGGACTTTACTATTTTTTAAGTAGGGCCACTTTTATCCATTACATACTGTATTTAGCTTTGTCCTGAGTAATAATAGCTATGAAATCTCTGGTTGAATTTGCCAGGTATGTATTTTTCGTATCAAACATCAAAATAATTATGTAAGTCTTCATTTTTTTTTTTTTTTTTTTTTAAAGCGCAGTTTCTCTGGGTATCATCTGAAATCTTGCCATGTGCCTGGTGATCGCTGTGCAACCTGGGGGCACTGTTTGGGATTTTTACATCAGCCAGGTTCTCGGAATCAAGTGCAGGAAGCCACCCCTGCAAGCTACCGAGGGAGCCCCACTCCACCTGCAACTCCTCCAGCCCACAGCAAGTTCTCTTCTGTCTTCGTGGTCCTTCCCTTTGAATCCCTAATTGCCATTTAATCCTGTGCTGCTCTGGTCACATCTGACAACACTGTGAGTGGCTGCTGGGCAATGCGTTCTGGCTCTGTCACTTTCCCTTCTCAGTTGCAAGACTCTTGAGAGTGGGCACCATGTTCTTCTGTGTCAGCCAAAATGCCCGATCTATTGAGCTGGCTGTCAGCCTGTCTGTCTATCTATTATCTAGCTGTCTGTCATATCAGTTTCCTTCTTTTCTTTCTTTCTTTCTTTCTTCTTTTTTTCTTTTTTCTTTCTCTTTTTCTCTGTTTTTCTTTTTTTCTTTCTTTCTTTCTTTTATTTCTTTCTACCTATCTATTCTTTCCTTCCCTCTAGCTCTATCATCTCATTTATCCATCTGTCATATCTTTATATATGTGTATATTTAACAATTATCTTTCTTTCTCTTCATTTATCTATCATTTCTCTTTCTGTATATAGAAAGATGTATAGATTCTTTCTTCCCTCCCTCCCTTCCTCCTTCCCTTCCTCCTACCATCCCTCCCTTCTTTCCTTCTCTCTCTCTCTAGATCTATCATCTTATCTGTCAATCTATGTATGTGTGTATTTAGCATCGCTCTATATACAGATAGATCTATTTACCTTTCTTCCTGTCTAGGTCTATCCATCATCCATCCCTTATTTTCCCCTTCCCCTGCCTCTCTTCTCTCTTCCATCCTACCTGATGAGCCAGGTACTGTTTTTTGCCCTGGGAATGTAGCAGAGAACAAAACGCCACAGTCCCTGCCCTCTTGTAGCTGACATTTCAGTTGGAGGAGTCAGGTAATAAATATACAAATACTGTTATCTAGGAAGAATCCAGAACTCCATCTGTTAGGGGAAATGCCACACGAAGTGTTCAAACAGAGGGATCCGAAGCTGAGGGACGGAGGGCTGGCTGACACTGGGTGATAAGGCAAGGCCCTTTGGGGAGGGGACACTCACTGAGTCCCACCAGGATGTCAGTGCCCGGACAGAGGACACAGCAGGTGTAAAGGCCCTGAGGTGGCAACAGGCTGGATGAGTTTGAGGAGCAGAAAGAACATGTAATAAAAGGATGACACTTATTTGGTTTCAGCTTCGACAAGGGTCAGTTTTTCCACTTCTCATTAGCTAGAAGCAATGGCCCTTTTCCATGGAAGAAAGTCTGACCCCTCACCTCTGAAAGCTTCTCTGCCACATCCCTTCTGCTGGGGTGCTTGGGACGGGATGCTCTGTGCTGTTCTCTTGCAGGGCTGGAGGGCGGGAGAGGAGTGCGCTGTGCTGAGGCCACCGCTGACATGCTAATATTTCATTTTAATCTTGAGTGCCAGGTTACTTCCTGAATGAAGTGTCTCAGGCAAGGCTCTAACTTACATGAAATGAAAGAGTTTAATGCTAATTACACATCATCTGAGTACTGAAGCCATATTTATTGATGATCTAAAAACACCATTGAGGTAGATGGACTGGGGATCTGTCTTGGCTAGAAATGTACCCGGAGTTCCTTTAGACTCCTTTGCAATTCACACTTGCACACCCCCGCCATGGCAAAGCCCAGGACACGTGGATGTGGAGTGCGGGGAGCTGGAGTGATCCCTTTGGCTTTTTCTATCAGGTGAATAGATCAGAGCCTTCAACGTGCATTTGATTCAGAAGGTCTGGGGTGGAGCCCAAGCTGTTCACCTTTAACCAGCCCCCAGGAAGTGCTGGGGATGCTGGTCCCATGGCAGCAGCAGTGTGGGACATACGATATTTTTCTGCCTTATCACCCACCTCTGGAGTAGCCCAGGGGGGAGCACGCTCTGATCTTGGCTCCTGGCCTCACAGAGCACAGGGAATGACACTCACAAGCAGAGATTTGCACCTCAGTCTCTTGCTTACCACCTCGATCTCTCCCTTCTCCTTTTCCTCCTTCCGGTGCCCCAGTCCTTCCCGCTGCACCCTGCCATGTCAGCATTGCTGTGGGCTCTCCAAGGTTCAGCACAGCGTTTTCTCATGCTTACTAAAGTATCCATTGCAGGGCTGGACCACCATCTTCCACCCTGTGCCTTGGTTCTGGTTGTCTGAGCCTCATGGCTGGTCTCCCCACTTAGACTTTGAGCCACTCAAGGGCAGAGCCTCTGTCCCTCCCTCCTACTCCTCTTCCTCCAGGGTTCCCAGATTCTTCTTGTGATGTCAAGGAGGAAGCATATACTCCCCGTCTTCTGCAAGGAGACACTCATGGGGGCAGATGTGGCTGCAGCAGCCACGTCTCCATTGAGCCTGGTGGGCTGGGGCCCGGAACACAAGTTGGTTCTTCCAGTCTACCCTCCAGCTTCTCCCTAGCGTATCTTCTTTTGACATGTCTTTCCTTTCCTCTCATCAGCAGTCTGTGAATGGTGCAGACTAGGGCTGAAAATGACCAAATCCTCTCCCTCCAACCATCTACACAGAATCCTACCTCGCTTCCCTTGGCTCTTTGCAACTGGAGCCACTTACATGCTCTCTAGCAGCCCCGAGGACGTCCCATTGATGTCCCTGCAAAGGCAACAGCATTTCCATCAGTGGCTGAGGTTGTGACCCACTTGGAGAAGGCACCCTGGTTGCTGCCCATGGGGAATATGGGTTTAATGTTGCTAGAGCTTTGGATTTTTCAAGCAAAAGCAGGAATCTCTATTTTTACATGAAACTCAGCAAGTTGATGACCCTTACCTATCTTTTCTTAAATCACCATGTGAGCCACACAAATTATGAGTCAGTGGAATTCAACAAGTGGACCTCAAGGTGTGGCCTCTGGTACAAACCAACTGTAGGGAGGATTCCTTGGATTCTACAGGGAGAAGCTCACGGGTCCCGGGGAGGGGACTGGTGGAGGCTGGGTCCTTAGCAGCTCCCCTTGTTTGGTGAAGGAGCGTCACATGGCAAGGGCTTTGAGGACTCAGGAGCCATTTTGCAAGCACAGACCCTGAAGTGGCTCTCAGGCCTGAGGAAAACTCATTCTTCATACCAGCTTGTCTCTAGCCCACCTATAATTAGCATCTGAAATTTCTAAATGAACTGCCTGATCCAATAAATTTAGTAAACTTGTTGCGAAGTGTTACCAAATCCTCTCCCTCCAACTGTCCACGCAGACACCTCACTACCCTGCTTGCCTTTGCTCTCTGGAACTGAGGCGCGTATGTGCGCTGTCTGGCAGCCACGCAGACATCCCATTCATGTGATCTATAATGAGTTTATTAGTGTTTCACTGCCGTGTTGCTATTAAGTTTTATCAGTTTCAGCTTCAAGAGCACAGGTTGAATTTTCAATAGAGTTTTCACAAAGTTTAAGTGGGATTAAGATTGTTAAAAATATGTCCAAATGGTGGAAACATGTATTTGGTTTGATGATACTATTTCTGCCCACTCAAGGATTTTGATCTCTTATTTATAAATGTAACACTTTTCTGAAAACCAGAATGGTAGCACAGGGCTCGGATTTTCTTTTTGCAAATGAAATATGAATGCATTAAATGTAGAGGATCACACTGAAGCTGTGTCAATTAAGACTGACCGTCTGCGATATTGCCACTCTGGATATTGCTGTCACTGTCCCGGGGTGTGGTTGTGGCTGCTCTTGCTTTGATCTGGCAAATAAACATTATCAAGGAGGAGACAAAATTCTTCCACAGATTGCAAAGGGACGAATTATGATATTATTTTCTCCCTGTTCCATAAGAAAAGCAGGTTTTCTAAAAATATGTGCGTGCATAATTAAATATTATTTACTTGAGTCTGTTCTGTAATTCTTAAACAATTTTTTTTTTTTTTTTTTTTTTAAGGAGGAAACCAATTCGTGAGTTTCTTCAGTGGCTGCAATTAGAATAAAGTGGTTCCACTTTTAGGTTAAGAGAAAAAAAAAACAGTAATAGGCTGAGCTGCTATTATGGAAAGTTTATTATTATTGGTACATAAGCTAGCTGGGGGTTTAAGCACAGAGCAGTTGGATAATTTAGCTAACTCCTGGATCCAATTAAAAAAAAATCTATGTTGTGTCCACAGTGGGGGGATGGCCATCGCTGAGAAAGCACTCTAACGTGGATGGTGACACACCTGTGGCATTCTCTTGGTTATACGCAGTTTGGGATGCAGAGTGTTCTAAATCCTCTCATTACTGCCTTAGAGAAGGCAGACACTTCAAGCAGTTCTCCATTTATCTGAGATTACCAGTTAAACTCGTTAAAAAGCAACTATGGCTTGTTCACTCGATTGGCTGTTGGAAAGATTTCCGTGCTCTTTAGCAATGGCGACAGCGTGGCTTTGATTAGTGGAGTGCTATACTTTTTAGGGGAGACCTTTTCTAACTTAATTTATGACTCTGGTTGAATGGCGTCTGTGCTGGGGTATTACGTATTTCCCCAACTGTTGTACCTGATGTCAATAAAGGTGTATTTAGGGAAATCTGAACTAAAACCCCAGGGTTGTTTTTGTTCTTTGGGGAAGTAATGCACCATAAACATTTTGAGCTCCAGCCAACAGCCGCCCCCCCCCCACCCCCCGACCATGACTGCAAATTACTGTGGAATGTATAGATTGCTGGTAGAACACTATTTGAGGAAACCTGTGTTTTATAGAATGTCACTTTTATGCACAATCCAGGCAAAAAAGAGGGAGGAAAACTAATTTAGACAGCAGACAGTATTCTCTTGAATGAAGATCATGACAAAAAACGTTCTAAAAATCAAGCTCTAAATATGGCTTTTTATTTAATCATTATTACATCAATCATCAATATCAATACTTAACAGCAAGCTGATAATGTAGCCAGTAGGTGAAACAGCTATTAAAAAGTGTAAAAAAATGATTAATCAGGTACGAGGGGGTATTAATGCCCTCCAATTATTAAATGATAAGTATGTATTTTTGAAAGTGTTTGTTTTTAATAATCAACTGTAATATTAGTTTGCAAAAATGTAATTGCTTCTTAATTTTGCATTTTAGCTTCTTTGTGCTGGGTACAAAGGTAGTATATTTCTGTAGTTATTGTTTGCAGCACTCTGTGTAAAAAATCACGTTCATTTCAAGAAGCTGTTATGGTATTGATTGTGGTAAAGACTTCCATTAACTGACCAATCTAAATCTCATAAGTGATGTCAGGATAGTTATGCATTTGCCTGGTTCAAGTATTCAGCCATTATGTTAGAATGCAGGCAGTGTCTGAATATGGCTGTTAAATTATTTCTAAATACCGAACCAGAACAGCTTAACAGTTCTGCAGTTTGAGACTGACACAAAAATGACAATCTGCCACCTCTTTGTTTTTTAAATATTAACGCTGTATTGGGATAGTATTTTTGGAGTAAAAACCTGTGGCACGAGAGGATAAGTGACATAAACAAAGGCAGCTGGGCTTCATGAAATAATGGAACAATAAGGCCCTTGCAGCCGCTCTCATCACTCCAGTATGTTAATTAGCATTCTGTTGTGGCCGCAACACTGAAAACATGTAATCTGTATTGGTGTACAGTACAGCTGTGAACACACATTCTTTTTTGTGAGTCCCTGGAGTTAGCCTTGCCATTGGCATATGCGTTTGGGCCAAAAGTCAAGCCATCACCACTAAAATAGCACACCATAGCAGCAAAATGTCATTTGTCTTTTCTTGTTTTTTTTTTTTTTTCTCTCCCCTCAATGCCACATGCTATCCAGTGATGTAATCTAGTATCACTGCATCTGCCTCCCTGCTCTATTTTTGCAGGAGGGTATCTGGATCTCTGCAGGGGAAAGGAGGGGGTCATTGCCCACCAGCAGGAAGATGGAAAAGGCAGTGGCCCCAAAGGGTCAAATTTCAAATTAGAAAATCAATAATTTCTCTTGCATTGTTTGTTTAAATGCATATATAAAGAATGTATATGTATATGCATATATATGTGTGTGTATATGTATATATAAAGAGTATATACGTATATATATATATATACACACATGCATTGAAGAATCTATGCATTTAATATCTGCCACCTTTTTGCATAGATTCTTCCTTAAGTGCCATGGAACTAGAACCTGCTTCCTGTTTTCCTAGGCTGAAAGAAGGGCAGTTAATTTCAGCACCAAGGCTTGGAGGAAATGAGACCTCAGAAAAAAGCGTCGGAGTCAACTTTACCCTTATTTATCATTTCTATTTAGAACAGGGTTGGCAGTCTTTTATGCATGTCCTTAGGATGGGATTGGCTCTTCCCATTTCAGAGCTGACACAACTGAGGCTGAGGCATGGTCCAAAGATGCACCCTAATCGCAGGGCCTTTCCAGCCTCTGTCTGCAGAGAGAGAGAGAGAGAGAGTGTGTGTGAAAACAATCAGTCATTTTGAGGGAAAGGGGTTAGAGCCAGTGAGCAGAGGCAGTTAGTGGCTGGGAGCAGTGACTCCAGCTTCAGAGGCAGGAGTCAGAAAGGCCTCTCTTGTGTGATTTTGCTGCTCACACGTGGCCTGCTGGGAGCCGCCCCTGGTACTGCCGGGACAGGACCCTGGGATCTCGCTGAGGCCAGCTTTGGAACAGGGGAGACATGAATCCGGAGAAGAGAATTTCTACGTTGTCGTCATAGAAGCTGGACTCAAGTGACCAAAACCTTGCCTGGATTTTTACCTGATGAAGTTTGGCTTGAAAAGTGAAAATGCTTCCATTTCCATTTTCCCTGTTCACAAGGTAATCCGGCTTTCTTTGTGTGTGCCTGTGTGAGTGTGCACAAGTGTGTGTCCATGCAGTCTCCCCAGCATCGAACACTCACACACATGCATACACCCACACATAGACACACACATACTCATGCATGTACACACCCTTTTGCAAAATAATTTTTGAATCAAATATTCTAGCCCTTTAAAAGTATTATAATTTCAAAAGGGACCATCTGATGGTCAAAACTTTTCCTATATTTCCTACATTAATTCTTTCCATTACTCGCCCTCCGACAATCTAATCTGACTGTCCCAGAATATTTGAAAACAAAGCAAAAACTCCCACCAAACAAACAAAACAACCCACCCGCCTCTAAAGTAACTTTCAAACTTCCTGGGCAAAGCTTCTTCTTGTCTCTTTCTGAAACATGAGCATGAATTCTGAGCTCCAGATTTTGCTTTTCATCTGTCTCCAACCTGATTGAAAAATTATCCCACCACACAAAGAAAACTCCTCATCGAGATCACCCTGCTGATCCAATTGGGTTCTGCTTTTAGACTTTAGAGAAATCAAATTGTCTGGCGATTTGGTGACAAGCTTGAATGTCTACCTGGGAGCAGACTAGGTTAAAGGTTAATAGCACTGGTGGTTTTTAAAAATTTTTTTTTTCTTTTTTCCTTTTTTCTTTTTTTAAACTCCAGCAGAACAGAACTCTTCCCCACTGGCCAGTCCGTGCATCCCTTGCTAAGCCCGAGGTCTAATGAGAGATCTCAGTTGATGCCTTTCCCCTCACTTGCCCCTGTGAGGTAAGGCAGGACTGACACTGAGATTTTAGTTCTGTTGTTCTTTTTTTTTTTTTTTTTTCCTGGAAATTCACACCCCCTACTCCTTGGTTAATGGCTCTTTAAATATTGAAATGCCTGGAAAAACAAAACAAAATAAAAGAAAATGCAGCCTGTCAAAGAAATAAGAACAACAACAACAAAAATGTTGGTATCTTTTAGAATTTGTCTTCCTAGTGGTAAAAGTATATAATTAATAGGAGAATTTTCCTCCAGATGTGGCTATACTATAATAGAGCCTTATAAATGCTACAGAAAGAAAAATTGCTTGGAACGAAGGCGTCCTCAATGAGAGCACACCTGGGTCTGACAAAGATTGCATTTAGGGACTGCTGTGCTATCACATCGCAGAGAAAGACCAAGTCTCTGGGAGCAGCTGGAGAGAAAGCCCCGGCAAATCTGCATGCAAATAGCAGCACATTGTTAACTTAATCAGATGCCGAGGAAAGATGTGCCAGAATTCCAGGATGATCTACGCGCACGGAGGAGGAGCGGCCTGAGCTGCAGTGGGCGCCGGGGCCAGGGTGGGCCTCCGCAAGGTGCAGGCGGCCCGGCCCCAGCCCCAGGGCCCCAGCCTACCCACCGCCTGCCTGTTTGCCGGGCCTGCAGTAAATTCACCACGCAATGCCCGATTCGCTCTTTGCAAAGATAGGAAAGATAGAGCGTATTTCAATGGGATGAAAGCTTGATTTTTTTTTTTTTAATGGTGATATAGGTATGGACATTATTTCGCCTGATTCCATAACTCCAATTAAATAATATTTCTGCTTAAATATCTGGGTGCATGAAGATAAGAAATATTGCTCTGGAGTGTATAAAGAGATTTTTTTTTTTCTCAATAAAAAAGTAGCTCTCTATAGATTGAAGTGCTGGGTATAAATTGCACCTTAAGAAGAAGTGGAAGACACCTGTTATTTCTATTTTAGATTAATATTAATGGAAATATATATATCTTAAATCTCCATCTTTTAGTCTAGCACCATAAAAAATATAAAGTAATACTATTTAATCACCCACAGCTTAATAGTGCCTTAGTTGTTTACTGCTATTGCACTAATTGCTCTGTACTAATGTGTTTTTCTGTGATATCCAGTAGTGCTAAGAGAACAGAGATCCATAACCAATTAAATATAGTGTTTTTTTATGTTAAAAATATATCTGGTGAGGCTACAAAAGGAATAGAAACCGCCCTGAAGAAAGGCGCCTTGGCACCGCCTCGGTGCCCACCAGAAGGTGCCCGGATTGTCTCTTTTGCGCAAAGACAAAGGGGGTAAAATTTTTTGGCAAGAAAACAAACCCAAGGAAAACACAACAAACTGAATGTTTCCTGTCTTTTTTTTTTTTTTTTTTTTTTTTTTCTTTTTTCTCCTGTAACTTCTCGGACCGTCTCTGTCCTCTCCCCTCCAGAGAGGGCGAGTTTCATCCTGGAGGGAGGCCGGAGAGCTGCAAGGCCCCCCAGCCGGCGCCCGGGCGGGTTGCGACCCCCCGCGGGTCAGGCCCGGGGAGCCGAGGCTGGCCCCCCGCCCGGGCTGGGGCGCCCGCCGCCTGCGAGCCGGAAGAGCGCCCCATTCACGCGCAGGCAGCCCTGGCAGAGGGTTAATTGAGGATCATTGTTGTTGGTTCCAGGAGGAGCAAAGCGCCTGGAGATCGGGCGCGCGGGTGCGGCTCTGGGAGGGGGGAAGGTGGGGGGAAATGGGACATAATGGCATTAATAATCATTACCAAAGACGGTGGGAGTAACAAAGGAATGCGTCTCGGAGACGCCGCCCAGCCCTGGGGTGTTTTCCGGCGGTCGCGGTGCAGGAACGCGAACCTGGCCTCCGAGCTGCCCGCCGCCTGCGTTCGTTGGCGCGGCGCCCGGCGGTGGTGCGACCCAGAGGCCCAGCGCTGCCCCCGCCGGCCTGCGCCTGCCAGCCGGCCCTGCCCGCGCCCGGGCCCCGCGAGCGGCCGCACTTCACCTTACGGAGGGGAGATAATGAGATCAATTAGAGGCGCCGTCACCGCGCCGGAGACAGCTGCCGCCGCATAGTAATCACCGGCAGGCTGGGTGCGCGGGGGCTCCCCGCTACCTGCGCGCCGGCCGCTCCCACCACGCGGCACCGACCCAGGCGCGCCCCCGGCCCGCGCCCCACAGCCACACCGTGCACCCTGCACCCTCCTTGCACCTCTGCCGGGGAGCTCAGCCCTTCTACCTGCACAGTGCGCTGTGGTCCGGGGTGTGGGAGGTACTGGGACTTGGGGTGTGAGTGCCTGTGCCGAAGGGGTGTCCGCGTGTGCGTGCGTGGACATGAGTGTGCATGGCGTGTGCCTGGGGACGGGGAAGTGCAGGCTGGAATGTGCCGGCGTGACACGCGTGTGGACCCGAGTGTGTTTGTGTTTGGCCCTCGTGTGCCTGTGTGTCTGTGTTCAAGTGCTTATGGGAATGTGGGTGGTGAGTACCTGTATGTGGGTGCTAGCTGCACTTGTATGCGCATGTGTGTGTAAGCACGTGTGTGTACATGTGTGCTTTAGTGATATGTGTAGATGTGCGTTAGTGTGACTGTGAGTGCTCATGTGCCTATGCATGTGTTTGAGGGTTGTGTGCCTGGGTAGTGTCTATGAGGTTCGTGTGTATGACTGCATGGGTGATGAGTGTGAGTAATGAGTGTGAGTGGGTGCGTGTGCATAAGCCTGTGTATGTGTCTTTATGTGAGTGTATGCCCATGTGTGTGCCTGATGTCTTGAGGGCAGGGAAGGCTGCTGTAACCCCCTCTCCCTCAGCCCCTTGGGCTCTGTGGGTGCTGAGGTTTCTTTGCCAGGCAGTTGTCCCTGAGGAAGTTTCCAGTGCCAGGTATCTCTGGTCCACACCTTGGCGTCCCTCTCCCCATTCCCTGTACACGCCTTTGTGGAGGGTGGTGGTGGTGGTGGCTCTTGACCTCCATCTGTGTCTTTGCTGTGGTGGATTTGTCTGTTTGCTGGCCCTGTTCCACCCCACAGAGGGCGATGATGTCTCTGACCTGAGCATGGAGGTACCTTGTCATTTGCTCCACCCTAGCCCCCTGCCTCCCACTACTTATATCGGATAATGAGGCTGACAACAGCCACCAGGGCCCTTGCAGACCCAGGGTGGTGTGGCACCGAGTCAGTTTCACACATATCGTCATCAAACACTGGATACTCTGCACCGGGCATTCAAGGTGCTTTTAGCTCTCAAAAACGGCTGGGCAGGGCGTCTGCTCACTTTCAGAAACAGAATGGGTGAGTTTCTGGGGAAGAGTGGGAAGGAGCTGTAGTGGGAGGGAGCTTTGTGGGAGTGTCAGTGAGCTCAGGACCTTTGCACTGGTTGTGTCCTGCCTGGAGGCACTTTTTTCCCAGTGACTCTCAGCTCCACAGTGGGTTCCTTCTTCAGCGCAACCTCTCTGACACTCTACCCACCTGGTGTTCCCATTCAGTCACTGACGTTATCCAGTTGACTCTCTTGACTGCCACCTGGCTCCACCATTAAAGTACATTCACTTCCCTCCCAACTGCCCCCGACCCAGGCCAGGACCTTACCTTTGAGCTCACTGCTGCGCCCAGCATCTGGCATCGTTCTGAGTGCACAGAGGGTACAGAGTGGATGCCCAACAGGTGTTTGCAGGCCTCTGCTACCTGGCTGCCCTGTGGGCTTACAGTCCATCGAGGGAGGCTGGCTCGCATGCTGGGCTAGGGGCAGGGCCATCCTGACATGGGGGGCAGGGTGGAAGGGGATTGAGCTTCTCTATCATCCAGAGACCCGACGTGGCCTGACACTGGGGCAAAGATGTGAAGGAGAAGGGATGGAGACAACTGACTCCAAAGTTGCCCACTAGACTGAAGGCCCCATGAGGGCAGGAGCCTGGCTTAGCTAGCAGCCCCGCCCCTCTGGTCTCAGAGCCTCGAGATGTGGTGGGAGTCCTTGATGTATCCTGTGTGGGCTTCGCTCATGGAACTCACTGTGTTACAGGACCCTACCACTTACCCAAGTTAGTCTTTGGGTCAGGGGTTTCCATGCTGTAGTCATTTCCATGGTTGACAGAAAGATGTTACAGGAAAGCGGTCCCGATCCAGACCCCGAGAGAGGGTTCCTGGATCTCACGCAAGAAAGAATTCAGGGCGAGTCCGCAGTCTGAAGCAAAAGCAGGTTTATTAAGAAAGGAAAGTGGTGAAGGTACAGCTACTCTGTAGACAGGATAGGGAGTTCTGGAACGTAAGAGAAGGGACATGTCCACCCTAGGTCCAATGCTTGTATATAGAGGATAAAAAAGATCATGGGGAGATGTGCTCTGCTACAAGGGTTTGTGATAAGGGATTAATTTTCTTAATGACTATATTTTGCAAGACTCAATTTTATTATCTTTAAAGCAAAATTAGGAATGCCTATGTTCTCAAGATATCGGAATATTAGGATACTACTCCCAAGTCTGGGGCTGTTGAGTAACCATTATCAATCTGTTCCCTTATCCATAAACATCTAGAGGTTAGGAATGTCTCATTTTCTGGGAATGCAGCCCAGCAGGTCTCAGCCTCATTTTACCCAGCTCCTATTCAAGATGGAGTTGCTCTGGTTCACACACCTCTGACCATTGGGCAGATTCTTTGTTGCCCAACAGGCTCTTAAAGCCACCCTCTCCAGCTGCTGGGAGTCTAATTGCAGCCCTGTCTCCTCAAACCTTGTGCCCCTGAACAAGTGATTTGGTCTTGCTGATGGTCTCTGCATGGTCTGAGAGTCCTTGTGCTGTGTTTTCTAATGCCAAAGTGGACTTGGCAATGAATGGAGGCTTCTTAGTCACTCCAGCCTGGACACCCTAACTGGGTTTCAGCCTCCTCTTCCTCTTCCTCTTCCTCCTCTTCCTCCTCTTCCTCCTCTTCCTCCTCCTCCTCCTCCTTCTCCTCCTCCTCCTGCTGCCCTCCCTGTCATCTTCCTCCTCTTCCTCCTCCTCCTTATCCTTCTTCTCCTCCTTCTTCTTCTCCTCCCTCGTCCTCCTTCTCCCCCCTCCTCCTCCTCCTCCTTCTCCTTCTTCTCCTCCTCCTTCTCCTCCCTCCTCCCCATCCCTCTCTTCCTCCTCCCCCTCCTTCTTCTTCTTCCTCTTCTTCTTTGATTCTCACTCAGTCACTGAGGCTGGAGTGAATTGTCACAATCTTGGCTCACTGCAACCTCTGTCTCCCTAGTTAAAGCCATTCTCGTGTCTCAGCTTCCTGAATAACCATGCCACCACGCCTGGCTAATTTGAGTCACCACGCCTGACTAATTTTTATATTTTTAGTAGAGTTGGAGTTTTGCCATTTTGGCCAGGCTGGTCTTGAACTCCTGACCTCAAGTGATCTGCCTGCCTGGGCCTCCCAAAGTGGTGGGATTACAGGTGTCCACCATGCCCGGCTAATTTTTGTATTTTTAGTAGAGATGGGGTTTCACCAGGTTGATCTGGAACTCCTGGCACATTTGGGTCTTCTGACACATGCTGGTGGTGCTGAATCGGGGTAGTTGGCTCCATCTGAGATGATGAAAATGTCCTGGCTGCTCTTGGAAATTCTGCCTTAGACCCAATTGCATCTTACCTGAGGTTTCTGCCCTGTTCTGTCTTCTTCCCATCGCCTGCATTGCTCCAGCCTAGGTCCCTTCCGCTCAGAAGGAGTCGGACAGGAACCCAAACTGCTGAACTTTCTTATGGAAAGAAAAGCAGGAAACCTTGAATGCCTGTTAACAAGGTGGGAGATGGACTGTCTCTGGTCTGGACCTCCCAGGGTCAAGGCTCCCATTGCAAAGTTGTTCACTTCATGTTTTGACCCCCTGAGGGCCTCCTGTGTGCTAAACGCTGTGCCAGTGCTGGAGGAGGGACAAAGGTGTGGACCCCGTCTCATCTCTCCCAAGGGACGTTGGCCAGTGTCCCAGGTGTGGGAGTGTGGGGAGGGGCTATTAGCTCTAGGCCTGTCCAATGCTTGGGGTCTGAAGGCAGGGAGCTGCAAATAACACAGGTGCCACCACCTTGAAAACCTCCGATAAATAAGATTTGAGATATGAAGATGATAGCTATTATTTTGATGTCCCCAGTGTGATTGGTTTTGGTTTGTGTTCTCCTGACTAGGGCTTCCCCGACAATACTGTGGGAAGGTTTGAGTAAGGCGTCCCTCTCCCACCTTTGCTCCTGTGGGTCCAGTTGGTCCTGGTGGCTTCCTTAATGGCCCCTGTGTTGGGAGCTCTGGGTGAGGGTGAGGAGAGGCCAGCCGGAGCTCTGTGCTGCCCGGCATGATGACAGCGTCTCGATTCTCTGAGCGTCAGCCATGGCTCCCAAGTCTGGCAAAATGGACTCCTGGTTGATGGCTTCTCCGCTGAGCCTCTGCAACCCCAGTGCATCATGGGGGTGTGTTGAATGCTTTCTGTGGGCTTGACTCTTGTCGCCCTAAGGAGGGTGGGGTGGGGCAGGGCTGTACCATCGTTTCCAGGAGATCTGAGACCTGGAAGGGGTGAAGGGTGGAGAGGATCATAGGTGAGGACCAGAAAAGGAGGGGTGGGGCTTGAGGGTAGACAAGGGGAAGGGCTGGGGCGTGGTGGGCACCCAGGTGGGAGGTGGGAGGATACCCAGGTGGGCTGCCCAGGGGTGATGCAAGCTGGATGAAGGGAAGAGATGCCCTGGGTGGGAGTGCTCATTCCACAGGTTTCAGGGGATGCTGTAACGTGGCTGATGTAACTTCGCAAAGCCACAGAGGTGTGCCTGGGACCTTATAGTGACTGCCCATCACTCAGGAGCTTTCCCTGTGCCAGGCACTGTGCTAAGTGCCCTACTTATCTTGCCTAATTTCATCCTCACTGCAGTCCTGGGGAAGGAGCTGAGGTTTTCGATCTGTGAAAGAGAGCTCAGATCCAGAGGGGTAAAAATTTGCCAGATGTCACAGAGCTGGCCAATGATGGAGCAGGGACTTGTGAGCCCAGGCCACCACCACCAGGGACACGGCCACTCTTCGTGTCTCCTGCACAAAGCAGCTCCAGCAAGGGGCTGAGCTACAGACCCCAGCGGAAGTCAATATAAAATGTAGCTCAGGTCCCAGCGCCTTCTTCGGGGAGGGCCTTTTTGTGAAAACAGATTTTTTTTTTTTTTTTTTTTTTTTGCCAGCAGTCAGCCTTTTGTACCATTTTCACATGGCCCAATTAGACAATTGCACCCCCTAATTAGCCAGCCTTAGACACTACTTGTTGCCTGTGTAGAAATTCGCACATGGGGTTAAACGTTGGCAGGAAACTTCATCCTTGCAAACGGGAGCTGTGGTGTCAGCGTTGGAGACGGGCCACCTGCAGTGTGTGGCCTGGACCATGCTAAACCCTGCCAGGCCTGGGCACCCTCGGGGAAGCCACGGCTCAGCCCTGGGACACTGTGAGGCCACGTGAATCTGAGTTATCAGTGGCCAAAAAGGAGGGGAGACACAGAAGAGTCATAAATGTTAACTTTTTTAGCACTCTGTAATTCCAAAGTGTTTCAACTGGTTTGTTTCAAACTCTGCAGGAAAACCCAGCTATGGCATCAGATGTGAGCCCTCTCAGACCAGAAGGAATCTCTCTGTTGCCCTTTGATGCTTGGCCTTAAGGCAGTGAGCGGGAGGATGCCGTGTTCTAACCTCCCTCGGAAATGCACCTCCCTGAGGGAGGGGTTCGTGGCATTTTCCAGAAGACTCAGGTCTGGAAGCTTTTCATCAGGGAATGGTCCTGAGTCTACCCAGGTGCCTAACGCATGTTTCTTATTTTAAAAGAAATTTATACATTATTTACATTTTATTTTTTGAGACAGAGTCTCGTTCAGTCTGTCACCAGGTTGGAGTGCAGTGGTGTGATCTTGGCTCACTGCAACCTTCCACTCCCTGGTTCAAGTGATTCTCCTGCCTCAGCCTCCCAAGTAGCTGGGATCACAGGTGTGCACCACCACACCCAGCTAATTTTTGTATTTTTGGTAGAGACCGGGTTTCACCATGTTGGTCAGGATGGTCTCCATCTCCTGACCTCGTGATGCACCTGCCTTAGCCTCCCCAAGTGCAGAGATTACAGCTGTGAGCCACTGCACCCGGCCTACGTATTTTTACATTTTAATTTTAGAGACAGGGACTCACTCTGTCGCTTAGGCTGGAGTGCAGCTGTGCAATCAAGGCTCACTGCCGCCTCTGACTCCCAGGCTTAGGTGATCCTCCTGCCTCAGCCTCTGTAGTAGCTGGGACTATAGGCGTGTACCATCACACTCAGCTATTTCTTTTTCTTTTCTTTTTTTTTTTTTTTTTTTTTTTTGGTAGAGAGAGGATCTTGCTATGTTGCCCAAGCTGGTCTTGAACTCTTGGCCTCAAGCCATCCTCCTACTTCAGCCTTCCAAAGCACTGGGATTACAGGTGTGAGCCACCACCATGCCTGGTCCGTGTATATCTAATAATCAACACAAATCACAGCCCCAGAGGGAGCTGCTATCTCTTGATTAGATCAAAGCTCCTTTGCATCTCCTGTGTGCCAGGCACTGTGCTGGGGACTGCGTGACAGGCAAGGTCCTTGTTTAAGTTATGGAGAGGGAGAAGGCGGGGGTGGATAGAGGCTACGCAGCCACCCGATCCACGAACGGGATTATTCCCACTGGAGGAATGTGGCAGGGACCGGTGCCTCATTCATGTGGGGTGGTCTTAGGAGGCCTCTCTCAGGAAGGGATGCTTGATCTGAAACTGACATAGGAAGGTGGAGCCAGGCTTCCAGACAGAGGGATCTCACAGAGCACATGTCCCGAGGGAGAAACAGGCCTGGCACGGTGGAGGAGCTGGGGTGGAGCATGAGGGACCAGGAGGAAAGGTGGGAGATGAAGCCATAGTGGCCCCAGGTCCCAGAGCCTTTGCACCATTGCAGGCTGGGGCAATGGGTGAATTCCAAGGGCCATGGGAAACCTTGAAGGGTATGGATGCGGGTGGGGAGAGGAGGGAACATTGTAAACAGGCTTTCTTTCCATGGCTGGGGGACAGCGCAAGGGACAGAAGCGTTCAGAATCTGCAGGGAGGTGTGGCTGACCTGAGCGATATATGCGGTCCTGTTTATTTCATCTCGTGGCCTGTATGTCCCCATCCCAATATCCTTTAAGTGTCAGAGCATTGCTAAATAAATTCCCGTGAAGTTTACTACAGGTGAAGCCTGCGAATAGTTCTCAATTTAAATTCTTGTTTTGGAAGAGAATAAGCAGGGAGAAGAGAATGCTTTCCATTCTTTGGTTTAAATCTCGTCAAAATGGCTATGTGAGATGTTTCGGGTAAAAAGGACCTTCTTGGGCTCCCGTTGTGGCTGACGTGTTCACGTCCTTTCCGTGGATTGCTACCTCCCCTCCCTGCTGCCCTCACCTACAAAGAGAGAGCTCTGCATCCGTGTCCCGTTTCCGTGTTGTGGCTAGCGACAGACATAGTTATCAGAAGAAAGTGGTCGGATTTGAATTAAACATAAACATGTCAGCTTAGTGGCTTGGACACCTTGTAATCTCTTGTACATCATCTGCACAAAGCTCTTCTTTGATGGTTTGGCCAAGTTTCGGCGACTGTATGGTCCACCCCGTGCCCACTGTGCGTTTCCTCCAAGACATTTGGGTGGAAAATCCGCAAAATAATAATAGATCAATACATTTAAATTAGAACTTTCAAAAATTCAATAATGGTATTTACAAATTAATAAAGCACTGTAAAGAAAATATCTGCACTTCTTTATTTAGGGATACAGTTAATTTTTTCATTGATTAAACATTCTTTTGGTGGATGGGATGTGGGCAGGGAATTTTTTTTTTGTTTTCCTAAGGAGGAAGTTCTGTGTGAAAGCTAGAAGTGTCTGTGTGTTTTTGGTCCCACCTGTAAGTTACTAATGCATCACCCAGACGGAGGCCGACAGTGAAGGAAGGAAGTATGGCTTGGCTTGGCAAAAGCTGCAGGAGAGGCAGAATCCACTGGGTCCCACGTGATCTACATGGGTGTGATGAGGATGGAGGGAAGGGCAGGTGTGAGTTTCTGTGGTGGGCGGCTCTGACTTCAGCAGCACACAGGTGTTAACTATGTGAAAGAAATTTGGTATAGGAAAGCATCATTTAGCAAACATAAACCAGGGAGCTACTCTTCTTTGTCCAAAATAATTTTCCATAGAAATTCTTAAAATTAGCCCAGTTAGTCTTGCACAATTAAAATCAAATACATTTCTTTTTCTCCCCCAAAAAACAACACATGTGTCCAGGTGCAGTGGCTCATGCCTGTAATCCCAGCACTTTGGGAGGCTGAGGTGGGCAGATCACCTGAGGTCAGGAGTTCAAGACCAGTCCGATCAACAAGATGAAACCCGGTCTCTACTAAAAATACATAAATTGGCTGAGTATGGTGCTGAGCACTTGTAATCCCAGCTACTCAGGAGGCTGAGGCAGGAGAATAGCTTGAACCCGGGAGGCGGGGGTTGCGGTGAGCTGAGACCTCACCACTGCACTCCAGCCTGGGCGGCAGAATGAGATTCTGTCTCAAAAACAAAGAAACAAACAAACAAAAAAAACAAACGCAGCTCAGGTTTGCAGGACTATGCCTACTGTGTCCAGCAAAGTAGATCTGTGCCTTGCTAAGGGTTGGAGTCTGCCCAGTTTGGATGGTGGACACACGGAGAAAGAGTTGCTGACAAGGTCCAGGAGGCCCTGTGGAGGCGACTGCACCCCACCAGCCGCTCTGCCAGCTGGACGTGGGCACAGCCTGAGCCACATTCAACCCTGCACTCCTGGGGTCCCTGGGCCTGCTACTCACTCACTCACTCTTTTTTTCCCCTCTCTTTCTTTCTTTCTCTCTTTCTTCTTTCTTTCTTTTTCTTCTTTCTCCCTCCCTCCCTCCCTCCCTCCCTTCCTCCCTCTCTCCCTTCCTCCCTCTCCTTCCTTCCCTCCCTCCTTCCCTCCCCCTCCTTTCTTTCTTTTTCTTTTTTCTTTCTCCCTCCCTCCCTCTCCTTCCCTCCTTCCCTCCCCCTTCCTTCCTTCCTTCCTTTCTTCCTTCCTTTCTCTCTCTCTCTCTCTCTCTGTTTCTCTCTCTCTCTTTTTCTTCTTTAAAATATTGATTGAAGACCCGTGGGAGACCACATGCTGTGTTAATGCTGGGGGCCTGGTGGTGAAGAGGGGCTCAAGGTCAAGGACCTCTTGTGGATCCACTATCCCAGTGAGCTGGCATAAAGTGGGCAGCCAGTGCTTTTCCTGTTGAATGATGTCCTGGGTGGGACCTTGCTTTGGTTGCATGGGACCACCAGGCATGGATGTGGGTCTGGACACAGGGAAGCTGAGACGTCCATTGCATGGAAACCAGAAACCCCTGTGGAGTGTAAGGATGAAAGATCATCCACCTCTTGCTCCCTGAGGGTTAGGAGAGGAGGAATGGCTTGGAATGGGGGGAGGGGTACCCAGATGGTGTTTAGAAAAGATGTGTTCTGTCAGGTACAGTGCCTCATACATGTAATTTCAGGGCTTTGGGAGGCTGAGGTGGGATGACTGCTTGAAGACAGGAGTTTCAGACCAGCTTGGGCAACAGAGTAAGACCCTATCTCTACAAAAATAAAAAGAATTAGCCAGGCATGGTGGCGCAGCCTGTAGTCCCAGCTATTCAGGAGGCTGAGATGGAAGGATCCCTTGAGCCCAGGAGGTCGGGGCTGCTGTCTGATCATGCCATTGCAGTCCAGCCTGGGTGACAGAGTGAGATCTTGTCTCTAAAACAAAAAACAAATGAAAACACCCAGCTCCACCTCCCATTGGTTGGCAGAGGGTCCTTGTCACCTGCAGGATAAAGACCTAACATCACACTTGATGTTCAAGACCTTCCCTACAGCAGCCTTCCCAGGCATCCTCTTTCTTCCAAGGGAGGAAGGGCCTTTCCTGGAGCAGGAGCAGCCCTGGAGTTGGGTGGAAATTGACACGAGGAAGGACGAGCAGGTGGTGGAGTTTGTCTGGCAACCACCCAGACTGAGGGAGGCGATGACCCGGTGGGGGTCAGTGTGGGGTGTGGTGGCTGAAGTGGTACCGACGACCACCTGCCTGGAGCCCGGCTGCCCTGGGAAGCAGTGCTGGTGGCACTTGGGGGACAGCCGCCTGATGGGTTGTCTCCCTGTGGGCTGGGTAACTTGGCTGCTACTCTGGTTGCAGTGTGGCCTCTCTTCTCCTGGAGCTCCTAACTGTCCTCTGTGTCCTTGTCCTCACAGCTCTTCCCTGCTCCTCTCCTGCTGGTTCTAGTCCTTGTCACCTGCAGGATAAAGGTTAACATCCAGACTTGACATTCAAGGCATCTCCTCAGGCATCCTTCTCCTTCTTCCAGACCCTGCATGACAAGCTGCCATGTCCCAGGGAATGGGCAGGACACACCTGTCCACCCTACATCTTGGCTTTTATTATTCCTTCACTCATATTCCACCTACTTCTCCCCAGCTTTTCAGACTTGGCGGTTCACCCCAGATGCAACTCCGCCTCCATCATGAATCTCCTGTCTTCTGAAATCTGCATGTGAGCACTGCCTTGAGGTCCCTTTAGTGACGATACTTTCAGTCCCCAGCTGGGTGGAGCCACAGCCCCATAGAGCATCTGGTGTTTAGTGGGACTTCATGGAGATATCCAAAGGGGTGGCAGTGCCTGGATCACTGAACTGGCAGACAGACGTCAGGGTTCACGTGGCAATGTCTGTCTCACTCCTAACTTACACTTTGAACTTCAAAAATGTGGCCCAGGCCGGGTGCCATGGCTCAAGCCTATAATCCCAGCACTTTGAGAGGCCGAGGCGGGCAGGTTACCTGAGGTCAGGAGTTCAAGACCAGCACCTGAGGTCAGGAGTTCAAGACCAGCACCTGAGGTCAGGAATTCGAGAGCAGCCTGACCAACATGGAGAAACCCCATGTCTACTAAAAATACAAAATTAGTCAGGCATGGTGGTGCATGCCTGTAATCCCGGCGACTTGGGAGGCTGAGGCAGGAGAATTACTTGAACCTGGGAGGCAGAGGTTGCAGTGAGCCAAGATTGTACCATTGCATTCTAGCCTGAGCAACAAGAGAAAAACTCCATCTCAAAAAAAAAAAAAAAAAATGTGGCCCAGAGCATTCTGATGCCAGCTGGCATTCCCTCAGTTCCTGGTCCCGTCACAGCTTCATCTCAGGAAACATCCTCCCATCCGCAAGGTCTTTGTCTATGCTGTCTTAGAAAGCCAGTAACTTCTTATTCTTCACCCCCACCCCAGAAAACTCCTATTCGTCCTGCAAGACCCAGCTGAAAACTCACCTCACTACAGAAGCCAATTCTTATGCTTCTCTGAGCAGAATTAGCCCCTCACTCAGCTGAGCTTTCATCTCTGTTACCTGTGACTCTTCAGACCATGTTATTGTCTCTCTATAGCACCTCAGCCTCTCAAGTAGCTGGTATTACAGGTGCATGCCACCATGCCTGGCTAATTTTTAAATTGTTGGTAGAGACAGGGGTCTCAGTATGTTCCCTGGGCTGTTCTTGAACTCCTGGGCCCAAGCGGTCCTCCCACCTTGGCCTCCCAAAGTGTTGGGACTATAGGTGTGAGCCATGGCATTTAGCCTTTCGTCTCTTCTGACACATAGTGGGTCTTTGGTCCACGTTTGCCATCCTCAATATCTGCGGATCCCTAGTGAAGGGCCTGGTGCACAGCCAGGGCTGTAGGTATTAGGTATTTATTTGTGGCTCCCAGGACCCGATTTTTGGTGAAAGACGCTTGGAAATTAGGCCTGCATCTCACAGAACACTTCTATCGTAGCGGAAATCGCGGCAGCGCTTGTCTGTGGGTCGCTGGCGAGTACAGAGAGGACTGTTTCCGAGGCTTATCCAAAGTCACAGCCTATCAGCAATTTTTAAGATAACATGTTGACATCTGTGTGTTTAAGATTCTGATAAAAAGAGGCTGGTGGAAGCAGTGTGCAGACGAGAGTCGGTCTGTTTGATGAGTGAGCAAAGTGTCAGCGGAGACACTCAGAGAAAAGGTGGTTGGTCAAAGATGGAGCACCGTTTTCATGCTGAAGATCGGCCCTCGCTCATGGGCTCCAGTGTCCTGTGGGTGGCACCTGCCAGGCCTCAAGATGGTACCAGAGGGAGGCCTGGCCGTGGAGAGAAAGGCAGGTGCTTAGCTGATATTTGCAAAGGAAAATTTACAAAAGAGGCCATCACAGAGCTGTAGCTGGTTGAATCCTGACTTTGAATCTTGCCTTGAGCAGGTCCGTGGGGATCTGAGACTTCTGCAGCCCTTGATTGCTGTGGGCTGGGTCCCAAAGACCCCGTTCAGGGAGGCTGATGCGGGGGCCATGCTTGAGAGATGCCTGGAACCTGCCCTCCCATGGTTGATGGCAGTGAGGGGCCCACTGTCTCTTTCCAAGCCATTTATTGCCACTTACCACGGGCTTGGCTTACATCTGCTGCTGAGAGCAGAGCGATCCCAATTTGGAAGCCGTGGAGGCCGTTTTTCACCCACACTGACATAAGCCATGACTCTCGAAGCTGATGACACACTTGAGATAAGGTCAAACGCTCAACAGAAAGGGACATTTGTTGCTTAATCCCTGTTTGCAGAGAGGCTGCAGACACTGATGGCTGGAGGGATGTGTGGTCCTTGTCCCCAGGCGACCTGGCTGGAAGGCAGGGCCCTCCCCACTGGATGATTGCGTACCAACTACTTACCTGACTGCATGGGCGATCAGGGAAGAGGCTTGGAAAACCCAGCCTAGAGAGGGGGCTGGAACCCTGCTTGAGGGATGGGGACGGGTGTTCTGGAGATGTAAGTGTCCGGGCTGGGTGGCCAGTGGGCTTTGGGCCCTGGAGGGGACTGTGTGATGAGCCAGGCACCAGCTGACCATAGGCGTGGATGGGCTGGTAGGTGGGTAGAGCCCCTTAGGGGTTCCCCTTCCTACTTTTCATGCCGTCTCCTGTAGCTCTCAGATTTTGAGGTCAGGTTTTTGAGGCTGTAGGAGGTGCTGATTTGGCCAGGATGTAAGTACTGGCAGAAACAGGAGGGGAGCAGAGAAGACAGAGACCTGTCTGGAAGATTTCGCCAGGGAGTGAATCAGAATGAACGGTGGCCTCCTTCAGTCAACCTGAGTTAAGATAAAGGAGCCCACAGATCACCCTGGCCTGGGACCTCCGTGAAAGTATCCGTGTGGATTTCCTTACTCTGGGACTTGGGTGCTGTTCAGAGAGGTCATGTGACTTTGCTTAAATCAAGTTAGATCTCCCTACAAGTATGGCTGCACGGTGAGGTTAGGCAGGGGTCTTGGAGGCACCCACCAAAAGCCTTAATGGGGCTGTCCCTGCTTCTCCAGCCCTCGTGACCACTCTGTAGATCTTATTGCCCCAGCTGTCATGGTGCATTGGAAGGTAGGAGTTCTGCCCCACAGAGGCCACCCAGCAGTGGCCCTGCCCAGGGCTTGCCAACCAGGTACAGACCCCTCCATGATCACACCCTCCCTCCTGTGCTTGGCAGGGTCTCTTCAGCTTCTTCACCTGGGGGAGCCTTGCAGGCCAGTCCAGTGTTGTAGGTCTAAAGAATCTAAGTGTTTTCTTGAATGTCAAGGTGGTTGGGAGAAACTGAGTGTGCTGTTATCAAGAGACTAGTTCTGGCCAGACATGGTGGCTTGCGCTTGTAATCCCAGCACTTTGGGAGGCCGAGGCAGGCAGATCACGAGGTCAGGAGTTTGTAGACCAGCCTGTCCAATATGGTGAAACCCCGTTTCTACTAGCATACAAAAATTAGCCGGGTGTGGTGGCGCATGCCTGTAGTCCCAGCTACTCAGGACAGAATCACTTGAACCCGGTAGGTGAAGGTTGCAGTGAGATCGTGCCACTGCACTCCAGCCTGGGCGACAGAGTAAGACTCTGTCTCAAAAAAAAAAGAAAAAGAAACCAGTTCTTTAGAAACAAATGCTGTGCTTTTCAAAGTTAGGATGAAGTATAAGATTCTTTCTTTCCTGGTTGATTTACAGTAGCCCATGAGAAGACAGAGAAAGATTCCTTTATGGGCTTCCTCCACATTCCAGGCTTAAAATCGTGTGTTTGGCCCTTCCAGATCTTATTCAGATGTCTGGCAATGGCCATTTATGTAGGGTGGGCTGACCAACTGCAGGGGGCTCTGGTTCCTGCAAGTCTCCCCTACAAAGCAAGCATAGTCCCTTCGGGAGGTGTGAAGGCTCGAGGAGCTGTGGGGAAGGAGGGAGTCCCACACCCGGCCTCTCTTGGTACACCAGGCTCCTCCCGCCGTGAGCCAAAGAACACAAGAGTGAGCGTCAGGACTGTCTGTTTTCTTTCCTGGGGTGTGGGACACCCCTAGTGTGAGTTCACCCACTCTGTGCAGGTTCCATGAGCCGCCACAGAGCCCAGGGCTGGTTCTCCAGTTCCCAAGAAGAGCTGTGGTTTGTACAGTTCTTCTATTCAAAAGGGGTTTGCAGAAGTCCAGCCATGTGGTTGGGGATACTCATGTGTGGGGGACATGCGGGGAGATGCTTCCTGGGAGGGTGAGCACTTGCATGGAGGATCATCTTAGTGCCCTTGAAGAATCTAGCGACCATGGAGGGGACCTTGCCTCTCGCTCTACTCTGGACACAAGACCCTTGTAAAGGAAAATTCCTTTTTTACCCAAGAGGCATGCTCCCCACCCATGGATTTTTTTTTAAAAACCTTGTCTGTGTTCCACAGCTCAGAAATCTTCTAACCTGTCCAGCACAGCTAAGACTAGTCATGATATGTCCCCAGGGGCTGTATTATGGTGACACTCATCATGGACCACTCTCTGCCTTTCTCATTCATGGGAAAGTTCCAGACTGGGGTAAGCCAAGCCCAAGACTAGAACCCTTGAGGGTGCTGGCCTAGAAAACATCCTTTGAATAAAGAAGTGATGGTGCCCTTGGCCCCTGAATCCCAGCAGATTCTCTTTCTAGGGACTGCATTTCTGTCCCATCCAGTGGGGTTCTGCTGCCCCAAGCCGATAGCAGAGAGTTGCTGTGGGGCCCTCCAGCTCCCCATCTTCCAGAAGGGTCACTTGGCTGCTGAGTGTGGCGTGGTGACATTTTCCAACTTGAGCTGTAAAGTTCTCTAGAAAAAGATGTTTCCAGAAGAATTAGAGAGAAAAGAAGGCTTGCCGGGCCGCATGGCATGCTGTTTCTGATATGTTTTTCCTAAGATTTCTCAAATGGCTGCTGGGATCCCAACTCCTCCCAGGGGATTCCTTCCTTCTCTGAGATATTCAATGGGGGACTTCAGAGGTGTTCAAGGAAGGATTCCATCTCCACTGAGGCAGCTGCTGTGCCGGGGAAGGCTTACTCCCCCCTAAGCACTTCTGTCCCCTGAATCTACTTCCTAGGGGTTAGCTGCAGGGGCCTGAGGTTGTGTTGGGTAGAGAGAAGAGGGGAGAGGCCTACTAATTTGCTTTTTTTCCCCTTTACTTTAATCTTTAGTTCAGCTGCCCTTAATATAAGCTGGAACTTATAAAATTAAAAAAAAAAAAAGTGCTAGGGACTTCTTTCTCTTTTAATAAGCTCACACACTGAAAAAGGTCTGGGTGAGAAAAAAAGGCAGTGCAAGTGAGAGCAGCATTAAATAAAACTCTTTAGGTTGAGGCAGGATGGGGTGGCGGGTGGCTGCGGGGGAGTTTGGTGCCAGAAAGTGGTAGACCATCAGAGCTGAACGCTCCAAAGGGAAAGGCTGGAGGGGCTGAAGTGCGTACCGGGACTATAGGCTCCCCAGCTTCCATGCTGGTCCTCATTTGGCTGGGCCCATCTTCCCAGCCAGGCCCTCTGAGAGCAAATCCCACATTCTGCAGGAGAGCTGGAAATCCAGCCTTCTTGAGGTCTGAAGGTGCTTTTATGTTTCCAAATCTGTGGGAGCCTGGAGTGTCCTTTGTAGCCCTTAGAAACATTCCATGCAAAGTCAGGGATCCCCACTGGCAGGACAGGGGGCAGGCAGGCCTGTGTGCCTTCTGGAGAATTCTAATCAAGCGACTGGGAGGCTGGAGCTCTTGGCATCACTGTCGCCGCCCCCCTGCCCCCCTCCATGTTTGCACTGAGTCCCTGTTGGCACCAGTGTGGATCTCAAGCCCAGCCTGGGTCCTTGGGAGCGTCTATTCCAATGTCAGAATAAACAGAAATCCCCACTTGAGAGTGTTACGAATCTTAACACAGCACTTTATAAACCTGGGGGGCTGTGTGCCCTTGAGTGCTGGCAGCATTAATATTTATTCACTAGGGACCACATTTTGCCTGCAGAGGCCCATGCTGGGTGCCTGGAAATCCTCCTGTGATCAGAGCCAGAGGCAGAATCCCAGCCCTTGCACCGCTCACACCTGGGAAGGTAGTCAGGAGCAGGCCTGGAATCCCTCCCCACACGGCCCAGTCACTGCCACTTTGTCCCTGAGGAATTCCAAAACACAAGATCACAGGATATCTTGCCCATTTCCAATCCCCGGTCCAAAGGCCCCACCTCCTGCCACACATCTGTCCCAGTAGCCTTGACTTAAAATTGCTTTTGTTGGCTGGGCAAGGTGGTGCATGCCCGTAATCCCAGCATTTTGGGAGGCTGAGGTGGGTGGATCACCTGAGGTCAGGAGTTCAAGACCGGCTGACCAACATAGTAACACCCCGTCCCTACTAAATACAAAAAGTTAGCTGGGCATGGTGGCACATACCTGTAGTCTCAGCTACCGAGATCCAGCTGCAGCAGGAGAATCGCCTGAACCCCGAGGCAGAGGTTTCAGTGAGCCGAGATCACGTCACTGCACTCTAGCCTGGGTAACAAGAGACAAACTCCGTCTCAAAAACAAAACAAAACAAAAAACCAAAAAAACTGTGTTTGTTCAGGGTGAACCTTATTCTTAGTGCTTAATTGTGAAGAATGATAAAGCCCAGGATAGACCACAGGGCGATCTGAGAAAGACCAAGAGAAAGAGGGAAAAAGATGAAGGAACACAGAGAAAAAGAAACACAGCGTCTTCCACCAAACTTTCCCTTGTTCTGATTGTAACTCTCTGCCACCCCTTAGTGAGTTGTCTTTGAATCATAATTGTCTCTCAAACTCTTGGTACTGTAACCTTAAACCTTGTAATTGTGCCGCAGGACAAATCAGTATTAATTTAGCTGATGCGGCATGTCTTAGACAAGACATCCGAAGTTCTCCCTCTAGCCTCCATTTTAAATAAGGCTTTCTTCCCCAAAATTGTTTTTAGGAATGACAGTTCAAGGGTGTGGATTCTAGGTTGTGGTTCTCTAGGCTGTGCTATCCAGAGCTGGGGACGGGAGGAGAAAGGAAGTGCTCAGCTTCCCTGACTCCTTGGGGAGAAGGGAGTGCCTTGGAAGGACTCTCAGCCACACCCTCTCCCTTGGGAATTCCAGTTCTTCCTAGGGGAGCCCCAGTGCTCTCCTGGGCCTCCTCCAGAATTTGCAGGAAACCAGTAGGAAACCACAGATCCCCTGGGGCGAGGGAGGTGGGGACAGAAAGATTGTGCGGTTGAATCTAAAATACAAAGGGAGGGTAGGAGCAGCCACCAAAGGGATTTCATTAAGGAGACCACAAAATTTAGCCTTAGGAAGTTCACGCCCACGTGGAGACAACGCCAGGGTAGCCAGAGAAGGGTTGGAAGGCCTGGGATACAGAATCCATGCCCTGCACCAGCGCCCGGCAGCAATCATCTGCGGTTAGCTGGTTTCTCTGAGCTGCCAACTCCAGACTGCCACGACCTCCCAGCTGAGCCTGGGACATGGCCTTTTCTGAGTGATTTCCAATTTTTCTAGGGTGTCTCTGTTCTTACAAGTACATCCGATAACTGCTCTTAAGGGAGCTAAAATTAAGCCCCCAAACAAAGAGTTATGAGTGCTGTTTTATTTCTAGAGATGAAAATTGCACGAGTAACTTACTTATTTGACTACATTATATTACAGTAGAAGGAAGGAGAAGACTGTGGTGCAAAATAGTAATTAACTGTTTTTTTTTTTTCTGTCCTGAAAATTAGTGCATAGTTAGATCAAAATATGACAGGGTACACGCTCATTTAATTTTTTAAATTGCTTGGTAACTTCAAATAAAACCACTGCTGTGGATCTGCAGGACTGTGTGAATGCTGAATACTCAATGGCATTTTGGAAACCGCTTTTGTATGATCTGTAGGCCACAAGATGATAGCATTCATTCATTTATCTGGTCAACAAATATTAATGACACCTACTGTTTGATGGTATCTCTGGGGAGAAGTCATACATGCCGGGGAATTATGTGAATCCAAGGAGCTGAGGAACAATTCCTTATCATTGATTCATCCATCCACTCATTCATTCATTCATTCATTCAACAACCCTTAGGGAACTTCATTTCTGTGTCAGGTTCCTGTTCACATGGCGGGTGGAGGGAAGAAATGAGAACTACCAGGAAACGTATGAGTCCCTGAGGCTTGTTTGCTGATCTCATCAAAAGAAGCACAAACAAAGCCATCTAAGAAGAGGATCTGATTCATTCATTTCTTCCTATGCTCACTGGTCAATTCACTTATTCCAAAGAGTTTATTGAAGACCTACTGTGCACTGCAGATAGGAAGATGAGTGAAGATAGACTTGATCCCTGTCTTCATGGAGCTTACCATCTGGAGAGAGAGGCGGATATTTGCCAGAGAATCATGTGAACCAAGGTGAAATCATTGCTCTGGCAGGTGCCTTAAAGGAGAGGTGTCTGGAGCTCACGGAGCCTTTGGACATAGGCTAGGGGCTGAGTCGCATTCTCAGGCAGTGGCTACGTGGAAATAGCTCAGGGAAGA
Source organism: Saimiri boliviensis (assembly GCF_048565385.1). Lineage (NCBI taxonomy): Eukaryota > Metazoa > Chordata > Mammalia > Primates > Cebidae > Saimiri > Saimiri boliviensis. The sequence goes on along the minus strand of NC_133462.1, from coordinate 24,692,493 downwards.
GCATTCCAGGCAGAGGGAATAGCAGTTGCACAGACCCTGTGGCAGGTGGAACTTGGTGAAGATGAAGGGCTGAAAGGTGGACAGAGTGGGGCAAGAAGACACAGAGGAAGGGGAAGCTGTGAGCTGAGCTGGAGAGGAAGAGTGAGGTGATGCCATGGAGGCCTTGACGAAGGATTTTAGGCTTTATCTGAAAAGCAGTGGGTAAGCCATGATGCAATGTGAATGTCGTTTAAGGGGTCACGTGGGCAGAGTTGAAGCCCAGGTGTTTGGTGGTGTTAGACAGGGCAGTGGCAGAGGAGACAGAGAGAGCAGATGTGAAACACGTGTGGGAAGAGCTGCCTTTGGTCCAGAGGTAGAAGCCAAAGAATTCGGAATCTGCAGGGGTAGCGGCGCAGGCAGAGAAGGTAGGGGAGGGCACGTACTGATGGAAAAAAAGCAGCTTTCCATCAGATCAGTGAGCAAGCCTCAGTGACTCATACTGGAGGCCACGGGGCCTTAACAGTGAACACACAGGCCCCTCTTGGTTGGCTCCTTAACTGGTGGCCCAAGACTTTTTCTTAAAGGACTTTCAATTTCTCCCTCTTCCATTATAGGATTGCTGAAATTTTCTGAAGCCAGTCCAACAGGTGTGCCCACCTATTGCCTACTTACCCATGATGAGCCCTTACACATTGGGTAATTGTGTGTGCAAATGGGTAGTTAGGAGTCTAACTATGAGAGTGCATGTGTGGGCACGTAATTACTAGATTTGCATTTGCAAATGCTCATTTCCTTAAACAACCATCTCCCACTCCCACTTCTCAGCTACCCTCCTACCCCGCCACACACGCATACCCAGGTGTAGGACTGGGCCAGGTGCATCTCTTATGTGTGCTCGGCTGCACCAGAAGCTCCGTTTTCAACGTCCCTTCTCTATTCTGTGCACCACCACACCCTTCACACGGAGAGAAAGAAACCAGTGACATGGCCCTGTCTTTTTCCATCTCTGGTGGTTAATTGTTTGCCCTGCCTCTAAATAGTATGGTCCAAGTTGCTTCTCTACTCCCAGATCAGCCTCATCTTTCCAAGGGAGAATCAACCTTTGTGAATGGGACTTGCACAAACCAGTGTGCAAGCGAGCTAGCTGTACACTGAGCTGAGCTGGAGAGAAAGGTTGAGGTGACATCACGGAGATCTTGATGCAGGATTTTAGACTTTATCTGAAAAGCAGTGGGTAAGCCAGACGTTCCCAAACTATGGCCCGCGGGCCGCATGCGGCCCCCTGAGGCCATTTATCCGGCCCCCCACCGCACTTCAGGAAGGGGCACCTCTTTCATTGGTGGTCAGTGGGAGGAGCACAGTATGTGGCGGCCCTCCAATGGTCTGAGGGACAGTGAACTGGCCCCCTGTGTAAAAAGTCTGGGGACGTCTGGGGTAAGCCATCATGCAATGTGAAGGGTTGTTTAAGGGGTTGACCCCTTAACACTGATTTTGGAGCACTGGTATCGGTGTCTTGGACATCGTCTTCCCCTCTCAGCTCGTGAGCTTGGTTACTCCTCAAAATAAATGTAATGCATATTCAGAGTGTAGTGCAATTGTTATTTGCGTTAATATGTTTGTGTTTCATATCATTGTACCAAATGAAGTTTTAGGCTTAGGGCTTTCATTGTGTACAAAGAGATAATGCTTAGATGAACGCTAATTGCTCCCAATTTTCATCTTATCTATGGCACAATATTCATAAAAAGTGATAAAAGAAGGAAGTGACAGGACAGGTAGCTTATGACCCTAAAATCAGGTAGTCTGCAAACAGGCAAGGTGCCATCTTGGATACCATAAAGGGCATGTCTGGTAACTAGAATATAGAAGTGGCTTTCTGTGGTTTTGTTTGCAGCATCTATAGTCAGACACCTAAGCACGCATCTGGTTTGGGGTGGGCCAGTTGTAGTTTAATATTAAAACCCAGTCCTGCTGGTGGATGTAGAATGCTGGTCTGAATGTGTCAGAGTGATTGGTTAAGAACTGTGCCTCCTGCGAGAAGATGACTCAGGGTCACCCAGACCTTGGTTTATCTGCCTAAGTAGGGCCACCAGGGTGCCTTTTCTGGGGAGATTCCGTATGTTGCACCTAAATGTATCAGCGATTGGATTTTAGTGCCATGTTCTCTTTTTGACAACAAGCTCTGCTTCCGCCATGCTGAAATGCAACCTTAATAGCTGTGTACCACCTCATGTGGATGAGTCTGAGATGCAGCAAAATGTCTACTTTTCGCTATCATTTTTGTTTAGTATGGACTTTTTATCATTTTTGTTTGTTTGTTTGAGACAGTCTTGCTGTGTCACCCAGGCTGGAGCGCAGTGGCCTGATCTCTGCTCACTGCAACCTCTGCCTTCAACCCCGAGTTCAAGCGATTCTCCTGTCTCAGCTTCCTGAGTAGGTGATACTATAGGCGCATGCCGCCATGCCTGGCTAATTTTTCATATTTTTAGTAGAAATGGGGTTTCACCATATTGGCTAGGCTGTCTTGAACTCCTGACCTTGTGATCCACCCTCCTCAGACTCCCAAAGTGCTGGGATTACAGGTGTGAACCACCGTGCGTGGCTGGCAATTTCTTTAGATTTGTCTCTTCTATCCATCTTTCTTTTAGAAGCTTGATACGGACCTGCCAATAGTTATAGTGTAGCAATTTCAGAGAAGCAAGTATGGAAGTGAGCCTAAGGACGGGAGGAGCTTTCTACAGATGTGTCCTGCCTCCATTTGTTATAAAGGGCTCTCTTATTTATTTATTTATTTTGAGACGGAATCTTTCTCTGTTGCCCAGGCTGGAGTGCAGTGACATGATCTCGGCTCACTACAACCTCCACCCACCCTGGGTTCAAGTGATTCTCCTGCCTCAGCTTCCCTAGTAGCTAGGATCACAGGTGTGTGCCACTACGCCTGGCTAATTTTTTTATTTTTTAGTAGAGATGAGGTTTCATCGTGTTGGCAAGGCTGGTCTCGAACTCCTGACCTCAAGTGATCCTCTCTCCTTGGCCTCCCAAAGTGCTAGAATTACAGGCATAAGCCCCACACCCGGCCAAGCGGGCTTTCTTTTAAAGGGCTTCCTGACCTAGGCACCTCTGCCTTCCTGCAATCCGCTTCTTACACTCCAGCTTCTTGCTACAACCCAGAGCTCCCAGTTGGCCTGTCCACATCTTGTAACTCTATGGCTGCAAACCTGAGCATTTACTATCTGTTAGAACTCGTTACTTCAGGGCTTGGATAATAGAGGCTGGGGTGACAACGGTGGTGGCTTGAGACTCAGGTGATAGGAAAAGCTGTACCTGTCCCTGAGTTTGTGTCCTTAACCTCATGATTCATTAACACATGGTGTTCAATGTCTAAAGCTGCATTTGTAGTATAAATGGGAGAACTTTGCTGTAAAGAACTCTCTCTGGCCTGAGGACTCTCCACCTGCCCTCATCTCTTGTCCATTTTGTCAAACAAATCTGCACACGTTAAACTTGCCAAGAACTAAATACACACACTGCACTAACAATTGAGTGCGTGTGAAATTGGTGAAGTGTGGGTAAAGTTGGAGGGTTGTATCAACGTAAGTTTCCAGGCTGTGATGCCAAACTATCTATCATTATGCAGGGTGTTACCGTTGGGAGAAACTGGGTGATGAGTATATGAGATTCCTCTATTATTTCTTACAACTGCATGTGAATCTACAATTATCTCAAGACAAAAAGTTTAAAAAAATTCAGCTTTCACTTCTTTGTTTTATATTGCCATTTCCGCCGTACCCCTTACAGTTTGGTGTTCTGTGGATTCTTTACTAATCTGCCTCATTTATTTAAATGTTAATTGGCGTCTGCTAATTTGATTTCAGTACTAGAAGCCAAACTCAACAATAAGACCTCTGAATAATTACAAGGTATTAGGACTTGGAGATGGGGATCTGAGAAGACTCTCGTCCCTGTGAGAAAGTAACCAGTGTTCAGAAATAAATGGGCATGAGACAGAGAGAAGGAGAGAGAGAGAATACCCTAACGGAAAGAATGGGTGATTGGCAAATTGAAGGGCTCACAAAACAGGCCAGGTCTAGGATGTGGCAACTAAGAACAAAATAGCACATGATTTTAAATGTCATTTAGTTGCTTTTTCCCTTTCACATTTTGAAATAATTATAGATTGATAAGAAGTTGCAAAGACAGCATAGAGATGTCTTTGATTTTCCCCATTGCTTGCATCGTAGATAACTGTAGTGCTACATAATAGCGAAAGCAGCAAACTGACATCGCTACAATGTAACTGGCCAGAATGTCATTTGATCATTCTGTAACCACTCCCTCTTTCATGATACAGAACTGCTTCTCTCCACCAAGATCTCCCTCATCTACCTATTTCCATTTATATCCCCTCCCTGCCCCAACCATTCCTATTCCTTGGTGCCTCCTACTGATCTGTTTAATTTTCTCAATCCGAGACTGTCGTATAAATGGAACCATACAGTATATGAACCCTAGCATTGGCTTTTTGTTTGTTTGTTTTGAGACGGAATCCCCCTCTGTCACCCAGACTGGAGTGCAGTGGTGCGATCTTGGCTCACTGAAACCTCTGCCTCCTGGGTTCAAGTGATTCTCCTGCCTCAGCCTCCAGAATAGCTGGGATTTCGGGTACCTACCACCATGCCTAGCTCAATTTTATATTTTTGGTAGAGACAGGGTTTCACCATGTGGGTTAGACCGGTCTTGAACTCGTGACCTCAAGCAATCTACCTACGTTGGCCTCCCAAAGTGCCGAGATTACAGGCATGAGCCACCACACCCAGCCTTGGCATTGGCTTTTTAAGATTCAGCATGGTGCCCTTGAGTGCCATCTATGTTTTGCATGTATTAAGAGTTCCCTCCTTTTTATTTCTGAGTAGCAACCTATGGCATAGATTGTAGGAGCTTTTTTTTTTTTTTTTTTTTTTCCCCCCCCTTCTTCCCAGAATTTGGCTGGTATAGCCAAAACTTCTGTGAACAATGGCATAAAGGTTTTTGAGTGAGCATAAGTTTATTTTTTTTTTAATACAAGTACTCAGAAGCACAATGGTAAGGGTATGTTTTATTTTTAAAGAAAATGTCAAAGTTTTGCAGAGTGCCCGTACCATCTTACATTTGTACCAGCAATGCCTGAGAGATCAGGTTGTTTGCAGCCTCAGCAGCATTCAGTATTTCATTTTGAACACAATTTTAACTGTTTTAATCAGTATGTAGTGATACATCATCATACTTTTAATTTCTATTTCCCTAATGGATGGTGATGCTGAACATATTTTCATGTGTTTATTTGCTATTCGTACCTCTTTTTTTTGGTGAAATGTCTGGCCTTGTCTTTTGCCTGTTTTCTAATTATTTATTGACTGTTCAGTTGAGTTTTGAGGCGTTTTATTTTGTTTTTGGGATAAGGTCTCACTTTGTTACCCAGGATGTAGTGCAGTGGTGCTATCATAGCTCACTGCAGCCTTGAACTCCTGGGCCCGAGTGATCCTCCCACTTCAGCCTCCTAAGTGAGTAGTTCAGACTACAGGTGTGAGCCACTATGCTTGGCCTGAGAGTTCTTTCTACATATTCGAAATAAGTATTTGATCAGATATATGATTTGCAAATATTTTCCCCAATCTATAGCCTGTCTTTTTATCTTCTTGGCAGGATTTTCTGCAGAGCAAAAAATTTCATTTTGATAAAATCCAGTTTACTAATTTTTCCTTTTGTGAATTTTACTTCCGATATCCAATCTAAGAACGATTTGCCCAGGGTCTAGGTTCCTATGATTTTTTTCCTATATTATCATTTGAAAGTTTCATAGTGTTATGCTTTACATTTACATTTGTAATCCACATTTTGTGTAAGAGATGAAATTTAGGTCAAGATTTTATTTTTTATTATTTATTTATTTATTTATTTTTTGCTTATAGGTATCTGGTTGTTCTAGTTCCATTTGCTGCAAAAACAAACAAACAAACAAACAAAAACCCTCCTTCCTTCATTGAATTGCTTTTGCATCCTTGTCAAAAATCGATTGGCCTTGCCTGTGTGGGGCTACTTTTGAAATGTCCATTCTGTTCCATTGATCTATGTATTTTTTTTTTCCTTTTACGAGATGCGGTCTTACGCTGTCGCTTAGGCAGGAGCTCACTGTAGCCTGGAACTGCTGGGCTTCAGCGATCCTCCTGCTTCAGTCTGGTCTGTGTATCTTGATGTTTGAAAATAAGAAAGAAGGACTTCAGGGTCCAAGTTAGACTCCCCATGCCCCAGTACTTCTCTCTCCACCAAGAATGGATGTGAGCCTGGAACTGGGCGCACCCCTCCCAGTGGGGTTTGCTCTACACAGGAGCACGTGTGAAGAACTTTACCCACTGCTTTCTCTACCACATTCCCCAGACATCACTGTTTTGGGTCTCTTTTCATTTTGTTTCCTTGCTTACGAACGTTCTCAGATTAAAGTGGGATTTTCTGAAACAGATTTTTTTCTATAATGGGGTAAAAACCGCAAGTAAACAGAATTAACATAACAATTTAAATAGTAATAAAATATGTTTTTCTGTTTCTATTCAAAGAGGGGGAAAGGTAACTACAGAAGACGAAAGCAAAAGTTAGATTTGTGGGTGGTAGGTGTGTTTTTTCCTTCTTCTTCAATAACAGGTAGAGAGTTTCAGTAAAGAACTTCAAGGCAAAAGGAAAAATATAGCATATACTGTTATGGGGTTATTTTTATCTTTCATTTTTATGACAACTTATTTGTACTTAAGAGAATCTTTCCAAAGAGTTAGAAGCATCATTAAATAAAGACTGTGAAATGTGCAATATGGCTTATTTATTTAAATGTTAATTGGTCCAACGAACACTTCTAATTAGCTCTATATTTGCTTAGCAAAAAGTTTTACAAATTCCAATTGTGAAAAGCAGCTATTTTGAGCTGGTAAGCATGTTGCAGCCTCAGCTATGATTTTTCTATAGTTCTCAGCCCTTGAAGGCACAATTTAATTTTTCATGTATGCATACTAGCAACGGTAAACACTTGCGAGTGTAAAGAACCTTCTTTAATTAGCTGCACAACAATTAAAGGATTCACAAACTAAATTGAACCCTGTCTCCGTGCTTACTAGCTGAATTCTACCACCTGTCACAACAGCACTTTGTTCAATCTGTTATGCAAAATCATTATAGCAATATAGCAGAGGGGGAAAAAAGAGAAAACAGCAATTATTTCTTACTTTTCTCTTGAATGGGTTATTTTGGGTTATACTGATGTCAGGTTCATTGAAGCTAACCTTTTGAAATCTGTAACAGCATAATACTTCTAAGGCAGTCTCAGAATGGCTAGAATAATATTTCGTTTTACACTTTTAGGAGGAAGCAGCATTTATTCCTTTTCTCCTGAAAGTGCTGGAGACCGATCATTGGAAACAACCTGTTCTACCTCTCCCAGCCACCTTCTCTTTGCTTTTTTTTTTTTTTCCACAAGGAACCCTGTATGGCTCGACAGGCTCCTGTGTTTTAAAAGCTTGCAAACTGTAGCTGATGTGAGTTTAAAGATGCAGTTCTCAAACTGCCGCCTCCAAAGCATCTTGAGTCATATTACTTGATAAGCCCAATCACTTACTTAGTGAAAACATATGTTACTTGCTTTTTAATATATTTTTAAAATTAAAAAAAATATATATATATATATGTAATTTTCACAAATTTGATTTAAACTGAACTGCTGTCCTATTTAGACTGGGTCGGAGGAAAATGTTCCCCCCTCCACCCAACCCAACCCTGGCCATTTGCAGAGACAAAGGATTTACTGTGAGGCCCAAAATCCAAAGCCTGATACGACAGACTTCTCCCTGGAGTCGAGGAATAAATGTTTACATTTGGTGTTGCCGTGCCCTGGGCCCCTGGCAGGAATGCCTGCAACTCTGGGCTTTCACATACTGAAAGAGTGGGGAGGGATGCTTTGCAGAGGAGAACACCTCTGCTGATGAGCTGCACTTGGAGATGCTGCCTGCCATTGCTTAACATGGCATCAATAACCTATTGTTAGTCCCAGCCTCCAAAGCCTATACGATCTGGCCATTTCAGATGTCAGAGCGATTGTAGACAAACCACTGAGCACGGTCAGAGGGTCTGCATTTTCCTGCACGACAATATTTTTTAGAAGTTGTTCTTTACATCATTTCGGGAATATGCGCAACGAAGACAAGGCAGGCCTTTGAAAATCTAAACTCTTTCCCCCAAAAAATGCTGAGAAAAGGAAAGTGAGAGCCAAAGGTCAAAGGCTGCACAAGAATGTGTTTCTCTATTTTTCCAGTTTCTTAAGCGGAGGAAACGGTCATCGTTGTGGCATTTGGGTAAGAAGGACTGTCTTCGATCAGGTCTAGGATGGAGAATTTGAAGTCTGCAGAGGCTTCCCTCTTCTTTCTGCTGAAATCCAACTCTTGGGCTGGTCAAGGGCTAGTGCATGGACACTAAAGTGAGCTGTTGTCTGCTTAATTGAATTTTTGTGAAATTGATGTCTCTTGCAGACTTGCGGGTCTAGAAAGAAGACCCACTTGCTGTCTTCCGCAGCTTGCTGCTGCACTCAGCTGCAGTTTTATTGCCAGAGTCTCCAAGTGCAGGGTCCAGCTGCTCTTTGTCCCTGGGCATGCTGTTCCCCTTGTTCTTCCTGTGCTCTTGACAGCAGGGTCTGCGCCGGGCTTTTGATGGGAGGCTGCTGTTGCCTTCAGGGATGGGATGGTCACATAGTAGGCTCTCATTGAACATCTGCTGATGACCATAAATGTAATCTCCACTTGGCCGAAGAACTCATGGGAACTGACGGGTGGATTCAGGCAATTTAAACCCTTCAGCATTCCCCTCTACTTTTTTTTCTTTTTTTTTTTTTTTTGCTGTTCATTTGAAATCTCGTCATTATGCTATACTATTTGTTCCTTCCCACGTTTCTTATTGCTAGTCCTATAAGGAAAGATGGCTCGGAAGAAGACCTGTAGAGTAGGGCCAGTGTTGCGCATGCAGGGCCTGCCTACCTTGTGGTCAGACCTTGAGCACAAAGGAGGCCACCCTGCCCTCAAGAGGCAAGTGGTGCAGAGAGCAGACTCCCCAAGGAAATGTGGAGACAGCCTTTATGTAGAATCTGTATTTGGGACAGGCCAGATGGGGACAGGGGCACTGTTTTCTGGCACTCCAGCATCCCTGGAACTCCAGCTTCTTCAACTGCAGGCCACTTAAGGTAGTGGTGGCTTAGTAGTGACATGTGTAGCATGTAGAGACAGGAGGTCAGGGGTTCAGTCCCAGCAATCCAGCGATCAGATGTGGAACTTTAGGCAAATTATTTAACTTCTCTGTGCCTCAGTTTCCTCAACCATAAAATGAGTATGGTAGTAGTAAAACTCACTACTATGGATAGAGTTGTGAGAATTACATGAAGGCACTTAGAACAGAACTGAATGTTCGGTAAGTAACGTGTTAGTTACCATTGCTGTTTGTTTCGAGAAAACTCTCCAACCATGATTTTCCTCTTCTCTCATGCTACAACCACAGTCACCAACACAGAAGAAGACTTCTGTGACCAAATGTTGGGGCGGGGGTTCCCCACACACCCAGCAGCGGACCCCAGCTGGGTGTCCCCCAATTCAATTCTGCCGCCGTCTACCCAGAGATCCCAGAGGGTGAGAGCTCAGTCCCCATGATGGTGCCACCCCAGACACATGTTGCAAGTCTGGGCCTCATGAACTTCTGATCAACCGGCTTTACATTCAGGTTCCCACAACCCCCTCTTTTGGGTTCTATTAATTTGCTGGAGCAGCTCACAGAGCTCAGAGAAACATCTACTTACATTTACCAGTTTATTGTAAAGAATATTACAAAAGAGGTGGATGAAGAGAGGCATGGGGCAATGTACAGGGCATGATGCAGAGTTTCTGTGCCTTCCCTGGACACCACTTTCTGGGAGCCTCAATATGTTCAGCTATCCTGAAGCTCCCAGAACACAGTTCTCTTGGGTTTTTAGGGAAGCTTCATGATGTCATATGTATCCTTCAGAATATAGGGCGAGACCTTCTTTGGGGAGAGTCTTAAGACCGCAGATCAGAAAGATAGGGGGAGACTAGAGTCCTACATCGGGGCAGGTGAAAGGAGGGCAGGGAAAGATCAGAAATACTGTTTTCTGAGGCCTCACACTGCCAACATTACAACAACAGACTCTAACAGGGACCATGGGAGCCGTGAGGCAGGAACCGTGGACGAAACCTATATATATTTGATAACAGCACACTGCTACTCCCTGAGCTTGGGGTCTCCTTGTGCCTGAACTCCGTAGGTTCTGACACCCCAGCATCCTGCTCAACAGAACCTCAGGAAACCATCTCCTAGCTCCTGGCTTCAGGCTTGATGGGTCTGATGGCCATCAGACCAGAATCTTCCAGGGAAAACTTCTTGGTGGGCACCACATCATTTAAAACTGCACTTCTCCCTTGCCTCTTGATATTATTTATGGGTACAGTGTTCTGGTCTAGAAGGTAGATTTTCAGAACCAGTGTGATTAGACACTGCACCCAAATAGTTTCCCACCTGTGTATCCTGCCTGCTTGAAATTAGCATTACTTCCTGAAGAATGCGGACGTCCTGGATGCAGAGGCGCTGTTTCCTGTATTTTGTTTTGTTTTGTTTTGTTTTTTTGAGATGGAGTCTCGCTCTGTATCCCATCCAGGCTGGAGTGCAGTGCACTGGCGCAATCTCAGCTCACTGCAACCTCTGCCTCCTGGGCTCAAGCGATTCTCCTACCTCGACCTCCTGAGTAGCCGGGATTACAGGCATCCGCCACCATGCCCAGCTAATTTTTGTATTTTTAGTAGGCTCGTCTTTAACTCCTAACCTCAGGTGACCTGCCCACTTTGGCCTCCCAAAGTGCTGGAATTACAGGTGTGAGCCACCGTGCCCAGCCACTGTTTCTATCTTATCAGACTTGGAGGATCTCTAAAGTTAGGAGTTCCTGAGTGTCTTCCATGCTAGAAATAATATGCGTTGTTCCATGCACAGGGAACACGGGAGAGGCACAATCATCGCTAACACATGAATTTATAGCCTAGCCGGGGCACCAAGAAAAGGGGGCAACTAGTCAACTACTATATATGCTTGGGGAGAGACAACCCAAGGAGAGGGGTGGGAAAGGAGGGAGTGGAGTGTGGTTAAGGACTGGGAAAGGATCAGGAGGAGGTGCCACTGAGCAAGTCTTACTTTGCTATGGCCGTGAGTGGGGGAGGTTCTAAAAGTGTTTTCTTTGAAATCCACACCCTTTTACTCTAGGCCAACAGGGATTTTGGCCAGGAGACAGCAGGATGATGTAGAGAGCTCTGCAGCTGGGGAAGGGTAAATTGTAGTGCTGTAAATACCTGAGATAGGAAATGTACATTTTTAGCTCCAAGCATTGAGGAAACTTGGACTATCTAAGCAGTGATTGGGGTCCTCTCCCAGCTCGGCTTCCACACTGGGAAACTGTGCTGCCAGTTTTCCTTTTAAGGGCTGAGCAATGTGCCAGGGCTGGCACAGCTTGGTACCTGACACAGAGTGACCCTTGGAGACTGTCTGTGGAATGACTGTGTGACAACCTCCAGTGAACAGGTTTTCTGTAGCAGGTGTGCTCCATTAACGCGGGAGCCACCACAACTTGCTGGCGTTTCCCCGGGTGTTGCTACCATGTCAGTTTCTCACGGTGATAACCTTTGGAACGATGTTTGATCCCCAAGCAGTGTAGAAAGAGATGCAAGCAGAGAGGAGATCCACAGAGCAGACAGAGGGCATCCCCAACCCCTGTTGTCTCTGCTGTGGGCCCTGGACTGACGGTAATCAGGTCAGGTCCCGCCAGTGACTTTAATGAGGGGGGATTTTGCTTTTGCAGACCTTGCTGCCTTTCTTGTGCCTGTTACTTCGCTGGCTTGTTACTGGGGTCACAGCAGGTGTCTGGATAAGTCAGGCGTCCCCAAACTACAGCCTGCAGGCTGCATGCGGCCCCCTGAGGCCTTTTATCCGGCCCCCTGCCGCACTTCAGGAAGGGGCACCTCTTTCATTGGTGGTCAGTGAGAGGAGCACAGTATGTGGTGGCCCTCCAATGGTCTGAGGGACAGTGAACTGGCCCCCGGTGTAAAAAGTCTGGGGACGCCTGGGATAAGGGATCACCAGAACCAGGGAGCCAGCCCTACAACTCCACTCAGCTCCTCCCTGACTTACCCTGTCCTGTGTGATCAACAGATAGACCTTATGATGTCCAGAACGCTGAAAAATCTACAAAGGATGTTTCTTCTTTTTGTTTCTATTGATACTTTGCTAATTCTTCTGACCATTACATAATGAGGTGATTTTGAAAAATTAGAAAACGGACCTGGGCAGCCGGAAAGGAATGGACATCCCTGGATGATCACCAACACCAGCTCTTAGCCGTCTCTCCTTTCAGGCCTTTATGCATATGTGTTCTCGCTTTTTGTTGTTGTACAGAAAGTGGACTGTGCTTTGCATACCATTTTGTGACCAGCCACTGAATTTAATGTATTTTTCTCCACCCTTCTTGATGAGTGCAAAAGCAATTGCATGGTTCTACCATGATTGATTTATTTAACCCAGTCCTGTGGGTGGAAATACAGACAGTTTCCAATTTTCTTTCTCCCTCATTAGATGTGGGGACCAGACTCCTTGTCTTTGGCTCACAGAGGGTGACTGGGGTTCCCTTTGTTCAGAGAAAAGTAGTCATCGTGAAATCAGTTGCGTTTTCTCTGATGTGATGGGTACCGTGAGTCCCTGCCTTGGCCAACTCGTCACCAACCCTGAAGGGGTCTCGGGCATATGCTTTTGGATTAGAGGTGGGAATGTGAGAAAGATGGGTTGTGTTTCTTTTTCTGTGAGTGGATACATGTACCCGTGTACATGTATGTGTGTGCACAGAGGTGTGGAGGAAGTTCAATCTGTTTTTTGCTTTGGGTTTTTGGTGATTGAATCCAGGCCATTATAGATCATGGGGAGGAGGGTGGAAATCTGGGTGTTGCACTCTAGATAATTACACTCAAAGACTTCACTGCCCTAACCTTCCGAGTGTCTCCTCATGGGTGTTAAGCATGTGTCTGCACCATTTTTGATTGGTGCATGGTATCCAGAGCATGCCCTCGTGAGCCAGTCTCCCCTCCGCATTACCACCTTTGTCCCTTGATCTCTTTTCCTTCAAGACTGTCTGCATGCTTTGTCCAGGCCACTGCCTTTTCTCCAGGAATTAGAAAGTCGTCACTCTTTTCTACTGCTGTTAAGTCTTCTTGACCTCTGATGAGAGTTGTGAGCGGCTCTCTTCTCTGCCAATTTCAGCAGCTGGGAGGGATATTGGTGAGGGCAGAGGAAGTAAGTGGAAGAAGGTTATCAAGGTGGTCACATCGCAGTTGCAATCTGGTTTTGTTTTTCTTTTGGTTGTTAGTAATTATTTATCCATCTGTATGTCCATCCATCCTTCAGCCATCATTAATCCACCTGTCCAAGTATCCATTTTCTACCTATCTATCCTTCCATCTATTCATCCATCCATTATTCCATCAATTCATCCATCCATTATTCTCTATCCATCCATCATCCATCCATCCACAAATCCATCATTCATCCATTATTATTCATCTATCCATCCATCCATCCATCCATGCATCCATCCATCCATATCTTTCTATCTAAACATTCATCTCTGGTATGTAGAATGGTGTCTGGCATAGAGTAGTTGCTCAATAAATATTTGTTAAATAAATGAATGAATAAATAAAAAATGAATAATGTACAAGTCAGAGGTTTTGAACTTGGTGAGAGTATTTCCTGCCAATAGGCTGCAGCAGGCCTATGAGATTCAAATCAGCTTGTTCTGCTAAAGGACCTCTCAAGCCTTCCTAATCTTACAGAGCTCCGTTACTTACACTGTTATCCTTGGAAGGCACTCTGCCTAATTTTCTCCTTATGAATCCCTGGCCCCCCTGCTCCCTACTCCCTTGGCAGCAGACAAGGGAGAAGGGCAATCTAGGTGTACTTTTATAAATGACACTTTGATGAACATCATTTCAGGGAAATCTTTGTACACATTCTTAATTATTTCCTTAGGTTTAATTGCTAGAAGTGGAGTTGCCAGGTTAAAGAGAATGCACATTCAAAGAATACCTCTTGCCAAACTGCCCTTCAGGCATGTGATGTGAAATTAATGTCCCCCACTTCGCACCACTACCACTCCACACAAATAATGACCCTGTCCCGTTCCTTACATTCTTTCAAGTCTGAATGTTATTTAACAAAGTGATACACTGTACTAATTTTATATGCGAAGTATCTCATTTTACTTATTTCTCAAGCTTAATATGTATGTATATCTATATTTTATGTAGATATCTATCTATATAGAAGTAAAGATACATATCATCTTTAATGGAATGTCTCTAATTCCCTTTGGTGAATTACCTATTTATACCCTCTGTCTAGTTTTCTTCTGGATATTTGATTTTTTTTTTTTTTTGAACTGTAGCATCTCTTCAGACATCAAAGATATTAACCCTTTGTCTTATACACATCTTTTAATTGTTTCTTCCAAGTATTTCACTTGTAAAAGAACTTTGTACACAGTGTTTTCTAATGAGATAAAGGGATTTAAGTGATCAAATCTTTTAATCTATTCCTTTACTGTCTTTAGTGTCATGCTTTGAAAATAATTTTCTACCCCGTTAATATCTTAGTAGACTCTTAAATTCACCTTATGTATTTATGATTTTATTTTAAAATATAAATTTCTAATCCATTAAATGCTTATTTTGATGTATATATTTAGGATGAAATTTTATATTCACACATCACACACATATTCATAGTTTTCTATTAATGAGATTTTAAAATTATATTTTCCAACTGATACATAAAATATATAGGAAAACTCCATTTACTTTTTGTTCTTTGAATTTTATAAATAAAATAACTTTAAAACATCATTTCAAATACATAGAGAATAAAAAGTGAAGGTCTTTTTTAAATCTCCCACCTTCACTTCAATTTCACCCTGTTCTCAAGTGGTACATGATGGTACATGGAATTGGCATTATCACTGCACATGCACAAATACATATAAATGTAAGGGAGTTCTTGTTTTTTACAGACATGGCAAAATCCTATGTGTGTTGATTTGTCACTAGCATTTATATATTTAAGAATATGGAGATCTATTTAATTCTCTTAAACTTGGGCAAAATTTCATGATATGGATGTACCATAACTACTTAGGTATTGTCCAATGGATCAATGATAGAAACATTTCCGTTCTTTTTTCAATTAAAAAACTGCTGCAGAAAAATTTCTGACACATACACATGTGAATATTTCTATAATATAGATGCCTCCAAGTGTCATTGTTAGGTTGAAGGGTATGCACATTTAAAGTTTTCATGGATATTGAATGAATTGCTTTCTAAAAAGGGTGTACCAGTTTACTTTTATGCAGATAGTATGTGAGAACAGTTAGTTTCCCAAACCCGTACCAACAATGTATACATAAAGCTTTTTAGTTTTTTGCAATCTGATGCAACAAAGTTTTAAAATTTTATATGAATTCCCTTTAGCATATAGTTAAAGATGCATTTTCTATTTATATGACTTTATATGGCTTCATTTCAAAATGTCTTTATATTTTTTGCACATTTTATTGGATTACTTGTTCTTTGCCTAAATGATACAAAAGAGCTTTTTATCTATTAATACACGTATTTCGTGTGTGTCAGATAATTTTTAAAATTATGTTGCTTTTTGATTAATGGCATTGAATCTTCTTTATGAAGGAATATAAAAAAAGTTCTCCTATGATTTTAGTGATGATGTCTTAGTTTTAAAACTGTTTTTGTGTGAAGTAATTTTGTGTGCTGTATTTTTAAATGAATAGCCTATTGTCTCAATATGTTTACTGATCAGTCTATTTTTATATCTGAATCATCACCTTTATCAAAACCATGTGTCACTCTGGGGCGTCTCTCTACCTCATTCATTGACATATTTGTCTACTTCTGTATACTAACTGTTACACATTATTTCAATTACTATAGTTTTGACATATTTTGTCTACTTCTGTATACTAATTGCATACACATTATTTCAATTACTATAATTTTATTGTATTTTGATTTGATAGTACACATGCCATCTATTTTTTCTTAAAATTTACTTGGCAATTATCACATTTTTAAATGATAAATTTTAGATTTCACTTGCTAAGTTTGATAGATGATCTTATTGATAATTTGACTTAGATTTACAGATTAATTTAATGAGAATTTATGTATTTACAATATCACATGGATGAAATATCACATTTCATCCATGAACATTGTATAGCTCTATTCAGATCTTATTTTATGCCTTTTTGTAAAGTTTTACATTTTACTTTTATAGATCTTGCCTATTTCTTATTATATTTATCCTACGTGTTTGAAATTTCCTCTGACAACTTAGTTTTTTTTTAATATAAGAAAATAATAATTTTCAGTATATTGATTTTATCTTTGACATCTTACTACACATTTATCGGTACTAACAGTTTTATACTTTATTCTTTGGATCTTTTAGGTATAGTCATTTTCAATTGTGAATAATGACAGTTTTTCCTGGTCCTTATCAATAATCATAACTCATAACTTCTTATTTATTTTTTTTTTAAAAATTCACTTTGTTTGTATTGACTAAAACTTCCAGGACACAGTGTCTCATTGCTAACTTTAATAGAAATAATTCCAATATTTTGCCATCAAACCTAATGTGTGATTTGGCAAAATGGCCAAATATTTTTATAAATCAGGAAGGAATATTGAATTTTATCAAGTGATCTTGGGATATTGTTGATATAATATGATTATTCTCTTATAAGATATTAATATAGTGAATTCATAGATTTCCTGTTGTTTAATGAATCTTGAATTATTGGGGGTAAACCCCAGTTGTTCTTTAATGAATTATGTGAATATACTGCATAGCTCACTTCACTGATATTTTATGTAAGATATTTATGTTAATGTTTAGTAGTAGTAACAGCAATTCTTGCCCTCCCTTTCCCCCTTCTTCTTCTCTTCTTCTTTCCCTCTTTTTCCTCCCTCCCTTCTTTCTCTTTTGTCTTGTATGCTATATCTCATAGCACTATCCAATCCCGGAGAATCACCTGAGAAATTGTCTATCTTTTCTGTGTTCTGAAATAGTTTATAAACATAGAGATAATCTGTTTCTTTGAAGGTCTGTTAAACTGTGAATATAAAACTGATGAGGCTTTTTAAAAAATTTAAATGTTCATTATCTTTAATTTTTTTCTATAGTTATATTTTATTCAGGTATGTTACTTCTCATCGTTACATCTGATAATTTTTTAGGCAATCATTTATTTTAGTGTAGGTTTTCGAATTTAATGGTTTAAAGTTGTTCTGTATTTTATTGTAATTTCTAAGTGTCTTTTGTATCTGAATTTATATTCCGTTCCTCAATCCCATGTTGTTTGTTTGTGTTTTCTCTCTTTATTCTTATCATTTGCCAACTTTATTTTACTAGTCTTTTCAAAGAAACAGTTTTTAGTTGTACTGAATGAGCCTTTTAGGGAAAAGGGTGTGGAATGGGTTCTGTTTCATTAGTGTCTGCCGTTATTTTTATCAATGCCTTCTTACTTTCATCAGGTTTAGTTTTATTACACCCCCACCTCCTAGTTTATGGAATGGAAGGCTTTGTTCATTTGTTTTCAATTCTTGTCACTTTCTATTTATAACATTAAAGGTTATAAAGTCTCCTTTGACTATTGTCTTAACCACATTCTAGAATTTTTGTTTGTTTTGCTATTGCTTTGTTTTTACTTTTAATTTAAACATGTAGTTAATAAAATTTCTATGTTTTGGAATCTTATTCAGGTATTTTTGTATGTTCTTGTACATGTAACATTTTTTAGATGTTGCATAGATGTTTGTAAAGAATTCATATTTTCCTTTGGGTATGGAGTTCTGTCACTCTACTTTAATTTTTAAAATTCAATTTCCTATCTGTGGAAAGCATGGTAGCCTTTTCCATGATGAATTTGTTAGTTGTGCATTACATTACTCACTTTTGCATTATGTATTTTAAAGCTTTGTTACTAGGTGCATAGAAGTTTATCACTATGATAGTTCCTTGAAGTTCTTTGATAGACTGTATTCTTTCTTGAGATAAAAATCCCCTGTACCTATTTAATGTTTTGGCTTCAAATTATATTTTATATGATACTAATATTTCAATATTTGCTTTTGTTTTATTGACATTGCTTTGTATATGTCTTTTCCATTCTTATATTTTCAACCTTTTTGTGAAACTGGTTCTCACATAAAGAGTATAAAACTGGGGAATGGTGGGCATATATTTAACCTAATCCAATGTTTGAAATTCTTTTTATTAACATTTATTAAGTTTACTAACATGTTTAGTTTTTATTTTTGCTATCTTTTTTATGTTGTCTGTTTTTCATGGCATATGAAGTTTTCTCTATGTTATTGCATAGATGAAATTTTGTTTCTTTGTTTTTTTCTTTTCTTTTCTTTTCTTTTTTTTTTGAGACGGAGTTTCGCTCTTGTTACCCAGGCTGGAGTGCAATGGCGCGATCTCGGCTCACCGCAACCTCCGCCTCCTGGGTTGAGGCAATTCTCCTGCCTCAGCCTCCTGAGTAGCTCGGATGACAGGCACGCACCATGATGCCCAGCTAACTTTTTGTATTTTTAGTAGAGACGGGGTTTCACCATGTTGACCAGGATGGTCTCGATCTCTTGACCTCGTGATCCACCCGCCTCGGCCTCCCAAAGTGCTGGGATTACAGGCTTGAGCCACCGCGCCCGGCCTGTTTTTTTCTTTTCTGATTTAAAAAGTATACACCTGGGGTTTGGTCACATAATGGGAATGCCTAATTTCTAACACACATTTTAAGTGTGTGTGTGTGTGTGTGTGTGTGTGTGTGTGTGTGCATATATGCACCCAGCACCCGTATCCTCCCTTGAACAAGACAAAGCCTTATCTGTCACCCATCCCAGTCCCATGTCCTTTGCCTTTCCTTCATGTGAAAATGACCTGTGATTTTAATTCCAGACTTTGTAAAAACCATTATTTGAACTTAAATATGCATTTAAACTGATCTTTGGTTCACTTTTTAAATTTTGTCTGTTATGTAAAATCTTCGTGATTTCAGAGTGAGTCTGAGTCCTTTTGTATCTGAAATGTGTTGTTTTATCTTCTACTTGATGCTACTTACAGAATTCTAGGTTTAAAATAACTCCCGTCAGCCCTTTGAAAATATTACCTGCTTTGAAACATCCAGTGCTGTCAATGAGAAGTCTGATGACAATCCAGTTCTCATTCCTATGTAGCGAAGCTGTTTTCTTCCTATTCCTCTCCTCCTTCTGCCTCTCCCTCACCTCCTCCTTCCCCCGCCTCCTTCTGCTCCTTCTTCTTCTTCTTCTGCTTCTGCTCCTCCTCCTGCTCCTTCTCATTCTTCTCCTCCTGCTTCTTTTTCCTCTTCTCCCCACTTCTCCCTCCCTCTCCCCTCCCCCTTCTCCCTCCCTCTCCCCTCCCCCTTCTCCCCTCCTCCTCCTCCTCTGCTCCTCCTCTCCTCTTCCCCATCCCCCTTCTCCTCCTCCTCCTCGTCCTCTTCCTCTTCCTCTTCTTTTCTTTGCCTCTCTTTTTTTCTTCTAGCATTGTTTTTTCCACTTTCTTTCTGGAATTTGGAAGTTTCTTCTTGATGTGACAGTATGTGAATTCTTTTTTCCAGAAATTTTTCCATCAGCAGGGAGATTTTCTCAAACGTTTTAAACTCTTTTTATTTTTCTCAGTCTACAGACTGAAACATCATCATCATGATCATCATCATCATCATCATCATCATCATCATTTTTGATTACCTTAACTGGCTTTTTCTTTCTAGAATTTCTACTAGATGGGTATTAGACAGTTTAAATTGTATCTGCATGTCCTTTAATTTTTTTTCCTATTCTTTCCATTTTATTATTTTTGTATTACTTTCAGCATGTCTGGGACTGTGTCTCTTCAGCTTCTACATTTTCAATTGAGCTTTCAAGAAAATATATGCAATCGAATTTTGAATTTCCAACACTTTTTTGTCTTTTCCTTCTCTGATGGCTCTATTTCCAGTCAGTCGTTTCTCTCTTAATGGTTGCAATATTCTCTTTTTTTTGGTGAAGATACTTGTTAGAATTTTTCATTAAATTATTTTCATCCTCTGAATTCCTTTTTTTTTCTTCTGGGTATATCTTGGTTATTCATCACGTGTGTAATGAGCTATTTTGTCATTTGCTTTTGTGAAAAGAGGACTAGTGGCTTAGTATGGATGCCTGGCAGTTATTCTTCTGTGGTTCTCCAGGTCTGTTACCCCATCAGGCTGGCATGTAAGAGATGCTTACTGGCTGTTACTGCGGAGGGTTCTGGGATTGTCAGACTTACTTTAGGATGTGCAGTATGGGATATGTGAGCAGGAAAATAGGCAGGCTGGGACTTACCTGCCTCCTCCCTGCCCTACTCATCATACCTGGCAAGAAGGCAGGCTTTCTCTCTGGTCATGGGAGACTCAGGTGCTTGCCTTCCTAGTGGGTGGCCCTGCCGTCTTCTTCCCTACCACATTGATGGGACAACTTTAAACTCTCTTCTCTGTCTTCACAGGCTTCTGTCCTCACTCTAGGACATTTTCCTGGATAGGTGATTCATATTCTTGGAGTCTTGGATAATACTTGGTGCTTAGCTTTGAAGATGAGGCTTCCCTCCATCATTGCGTTTTCCATTTTGAGTTTTTGTGGATTGGCTCATTATTTTCAAGTTCTTTCCCTGCAGTGTATTTGAAGCTGTTCTTTGGCCTATGTCTATTGATCTGATCCCATCTATTTTCTTTCTTCCTTCCTTTCTCTTTCTTTCTTTCTCTTTCTTTCTTTCTCTCTTTCTTTTTCTCCCTTTCTTTCACTTCCCCTTCCCTTCCCCTTCCCTTCCCCTTCCCTTCCCCTTCCCTTCCTTCCCTTCCCTCCCTTCTTTTCTTTCTTTCATCTCACTCTGTCATCCAAGCTCTAGAGCAGTGGCATGATCTTGGCTCACTGCAGCTTCCACTTCCCAGGTTCAAATGATTCTCCTGCCTCAGCCTGCTAAATACTTGGGATTACAGGCACATGCCACCATGCCCAGCTAATGTTTGCATTTTGTTTTTAGTAGAAACAGGGTTTTACCATATTGGCCAGGCTGGTCTTGAACCCCTGACTTCAGGTGATTCGCCTGCTGTGGCCTCCCAGAGTGCTGAGATTACAAGCATGAGCCACTGTGCCCAGCCCTGATTTCATCTATTTTCCATCCTCAGGAATATCTCAGCATTTCTGGCATGCCAATGACCTGCTTCTTGTTTTTAATGCCATTAGGGAATTATTCTGTGTGAAAAAACATCTTTTATGCCATTTCCAGGGATTTGAGGTGGCAGAGAAGAAGGGTGAATGTGTCTAGTTTTCCACTTTGATGCAACCCACTGCAAATATTATTGAAATCTTGACTTTCTGGGTTTTAAGATTTAGTGGAATTCTCCTAAATTATCTGTTGAAATACAAACATACCATTAGAAAGAAATGATAAGGTTTTCTTATTTCTAATATTTATAGTTATTATTTAATTGTCTTTGCATTAGCTAGAACCTCCATAACAATTGTTAAGAATTGTGGTGTTGGGGAATCTTTGCATCTTTAGTTTGTTTTTAATTTTGATGAAAATATCTCTGATGTTTCATCACAAGGCATGTTTTGGGGGTAGAATTTTTTTTTTTGTTTTTGTTTTGTTTTTGAGTCAGGGTCTTGCTCTCTTGCCCAGGTTAGATTGTAGTGGTACAATCATAGCTCACTGCAGCCTTGAACTCCTGGAATTCAATGATCCTCTCACCTCAGCCGCTCAAATAGGTGGCACATCACTATGCCCAGCATTTTTTTTTCTTTTCTTTCTTTTTTTTTTTTTTAAGAGACAAGGTCTTGCTATGTTGCTTGCTATGGTCTGGAATTCTTGGGCTTAAGGAATCCTCCCCGCTTGACCTCCTATAGTTTTGGGAGTACAGGCATGAGCCACCATGCCCAGCGTGGGTTGTTTTGATGTAAGTGTATTTTCATGATCTTATTTTTGTATTGCCAACTTTTTCTTTTCTTTTCTTTTCTTTTTTAATAAGAAACAAATACCCAATTTTGCTGGAGGATTTTGACATCTATCAAAATGATCATGTCGATTTACTCACTGGCTTATTGTGGTCAATTTTTAAATCTTGCATCATCATTTTTGACATTGATGGAGCATTCCTGGTGTCCCGTTCTGAAATGAAGGAGGCGCTCCTGATCTACTGACTGTGTCATTTCTTCTCTTCTCTGGAGAAGGGAGCCTTTCCCAGGTGAAGTGCGTTCACTCATTCTCACTGTGAGGGCAGAACGGATGAGAGGAAATTAACTTAATGCTCTTTGTTTCATTGAATCTAAATGATAGATGCTTAGTAAGTGATGGTTGAATTTAACAGAACTAGTTAGACTTCCAGGGTTTTTTGTAAAATTTCGCATACCTCAGGGGAAAAAATAAACTTGTGTGCCCTTCCTCATGAGATGTGAAATAGCATCTTTACTCATTTCAGTTACGTTTTTGGAACGTCTGCATGTGTACTGGGCATTCTGCCTAGGGATCTGTGAGGGTGGGCAGAGGTGGCTCCTCTGAAGGTGGGCTTGGAAGGGGTATCTATGATGATGTGCCATCTCGGGAGGTACCCATTTCCTTCATGCCACCGTCACTAAACCATCACCTCTGGGAGTCATTTTCTTTCAAATTATGCAATTAAGATGCTTGAATTGTTCTAATGGTTATTATTATTTTTTATCTCTTATTTACTTAATTCTGGTCCAGACTAGATATGTGGCCAGTTACCAAAAATTTTCTCTTAAAATTAAGTGTTGAAGATTGGTCTCTGCTGAATGAGGATGGATTTTCTTTTATTTTAATTTTCCCTTCAGAAATAACTTTGTATTTTTCTGATTAGAGAAACGATGCGTGTCTATGAACTAATTTGGAAAATACACAATAGCATTCAGAAGAGCGTTGGTCCCACCACCCAGAAATAACGTTTTGTTATTTTTTCTTTCATTATTTTCTAGGCCTATATGTTCTTTTCTTTTTCAGAACTGGGATGAGACTGTAACCATAGCTTCATCTTTTCCTTGAAATGTTATCATGGGCATGTTCCCATCCACTGAAATGTCTTTTGAAAGCCTGATGTTGAAGGCAGAGCACTCCTCAGTGGCTTTAATGTAACCATTCCCCTACTTGTCAACATTTGGGGCATCTATGTTTTTTCTTACTATGAGTGGCATTTCAGTATAGTTTTGTCTTTATTGCTGATAGCGTTCTAGGTTTGTTCTGGGAATGGAAAACTGAGTAATCATTTATAAATATTTCTGAGCCTTTTGATCTATAATGCCAAACTGCTTTCAGAAAAAAATATACCAGTTTTCACTCCTTCCAGTGCTTCCTAAGAATGCTCTTTCTCTGTAACCGGAAGCCTATATCATCATTACAAACACACACACACACGTGCATATATTCACGTGTGTGTGCATGGCTAATTTTATGAATGATCAATGTTGTTTCTGCTGTTTTAAATCAGATTCTACCCAGATAGATAAAATAAAGGAAACTTGGGCTGTGTATAAGATGAGAGCAGAATGTGCAAATGGGCCAGCAGTGTGAGGAACCTGCAGGAACAGGATTGGATGGGGTCCGAGAAGAGACAGCATGCTCCGTCTCCTGATGTGCTCACATCTGGGGAGACTTCGGCATGAGGCTTCTCTCACCACGGCTCTCCCCATCCAGGCAGGACTCCCAATGTGTCTTCTGCTCCATGGTGTCCTTGCCAGGCATGGAGAAGCCATCAGCAGCCCGGGAATCTCAGTGAAGAGGAAAGACAGCAAAGCAGGAGGGGACAGAGCCCCCACCCGGGTGCTGCTTCTGGGGGCTGGAGGAGAGGCCAGATTGTAGCAGCCGGTCCTGGGATGAGTCATAGCCCGGTGCTTGCAGGAGCCATGGGCAGGCTGTGAGCTGGGCAGAGAAGGTGCAGGGCATCTTTGGGGACCCAGCCTGCATGTGACACTCCCAGGGACGTCACGGGGAACTGCTTGTGCGTGGCTGAGAACAGAATCTGGCTTAGTGCTTTTAACAAGTTAATGTTTGTGCTCATGGGCACTGTGCACATTTAAGAATTAATTAAATCCTTTAAGGAAGCCATTTATGTTTGAGACCAAAGAAGATACTTAGGGGCCAAAACACCCCCAAAGAAGAAGGCCTGATCACATCTCTTATGTCTTGGAAGGTCCCACAAGACCGACTTCCTTATACCCCAATCCACAGTGCAGTGTGTACAAATACCTTTAACCCATTCTTTCCAGAAGCCTCCTGGGGAGGCATATTAAACCTGAGTTATTTTCAATTTCATCTACGGTGTCTCTATCCAATGCATTTTCTTCAAAGTCTGCAATGTGGGATTCAAAATCTCTTAGCATCATCAAAGTCTTAGAAAAATATATTACTAGGAAGTGGAGCTGCTACTTGTGTGTTAATTACAACAAGCCGAGCTGCCGCGCAGATAATCTCTAGCGTCAGAAGCATCAGCTCAGGCAATATCAGGAAAAACAAAATCTTTTTACAAAAAAATCCTAAATTCTCTTTTTTTTGCCCTCTGAGGGGAAGAAAAAGTGCGGTTCGTTGTGAAGCTAAATCCCATCTATTTAGTTGTTCTTACAAAGATTTCACTGATATTTGAAGTATTCCTCTCTTGAAAGAGAAAAACAAGGTGGGTTTTCAGGATCCAGCCTCAGAACTGTTGTGCTATTTTCGGAGTCTTTATCTTAGAGGAAAAAGTGTGAATCATCCATTCGGGCCAGGTTCTGGGTATGACTAGAACTTTAGCCTGCCTAAGATGAACGTGTGGTTTGCACGTGTGTGTTTTTCAGTGGGTTTTGCTATTCTCTTTCACTCACACGCTGAGGTTGAAGTTGTGCAGCAGAAAGGGCTTTCCTTTCCCGGGGCTTTGAGGGAAGCAGGGACCTGTCACCAGTTGTCCCTCTGGGACATCTGTGCTCCCTGAAAATGGAGCAGGCCCCTATCTGGGCTTCGGAGGCAGTGAAGGTCAGGGATAGGTATGTTGAGGACCCAGCGTGCAGAGAAGGGAGAAGTCAGTAGATTTTTAAATTGCTTTTTTTCTTTAATGAGGAGGAAGACTCCATTCGTTCCCATTTATTCAGAACTTCTTAAGAAGATCCTAATCTACCGTGGCCTGAAGATCCTGGTTGATTGAAGGAAGAGGGTCAAAACTTGATACCCAAACTGAGAGCAGGAAGAACTAAGTCGGTTCCCCCCCCACCCCTCCACGGGCTATACTCTAGCAGGGAGGTGGCAGGAGAATTCAGAGAAAGGGAAGGGGAAAATTCAGTATCCATTATAATATTACTCGAGTGATAGCCTGTCCTGACCACGGAGAAGCAGGCTGTTGGTGGTGCCCAGGGTGACTTTATTATTATTATTTTTTTTTAATTTTTACTCGGTCACTCAGGCTGGAGGGCAGTGGCACAATCAGGACTCACTGTCTCCTCCCAATTCCTGGCCTCCTGAATAGCTGGGATTACAGGCATGCCACCAAGCCTGGTAATTTTAAATTTTTCTGTAGAAATGGGGGTCTCACCCATGTTGCCTAGGCTGGTCTCAGATGATCCTGGTTTCAAGTGATCCTCCCATCTTGGCCTCTTAAAGCGCTGGGATCTTAGGGACAAGCCACTGTCCCTGGCCTAGCAACTTCAGAAGATATGGAGACCCCCGTGTAAGATAACCTAAGTCACAGGATAAGAGACTGACCCTTGTCACGCTCCCTGGGATTTCCAGGAGAGAAGTCCCTTCCAGCCCCCAGTGTGTCTTCAGCACCTTCTACCTCTGCCAGCCTCCCTCTGTACATGCGAGCAATCCCCAGGCCAGAGCCAGCTGCAGGGAGCAGCATTCAGCCAGAATTTAATAACATTGTTCTCATTTTATTTATTTTTATAATTACCTTTAATTTAGAGCAAGTGATACAAATTTCCATTTAGGGTAATGATATAGTTTCCTTTTAAATGCATTAAAGTAAAAAATAGTGAATTAATTAAAAAAATATTAGCAGGGGTACAAAAACATGGCAAAAAGATGTGAAGGTGGTTTATTGTAGTGCGCTATAGCAAACTCTATAGCAAAAAGCCTCAGGAAGGTGATATGCGGGTGCCTGCAACTGGGAGCTCAGATCTGTAAGGCCCTTTTAGACTATCTTTACTTTATTTTATTTTCTGAAACACGTGAGGGGACCCTTAGCTTCTGGAGAGGTTAGGATTTTAGGAAACGAGGCTCTACAGAAAAACTCCTGAAGACAGGACTATTGAGCTCTGAGGTTTAGAATGCATTCCGGCCCAAGGAAGCTGCATCCGAAGGATCTCCAGCTAGAGTAGTTTCTCTATTCCTTAGCATTCATTTTCCTAGAAAGGACTAAAGATGTCTCCCTAAGCTAACAGAGCCCGACTGCCCAAGAGAAAGTTTACTAGCTGTCAAGGAGTACCATAATGGATGCTGAATTTTCCTCTTCCCTGTCTCTGAATTCTCCTGCCAGCTCCCTGCAAGAGGATAGCCCGTGGGGGCACCTACTGTGTTATTCCTGCTCTCAGTTTGGGTATCAGGTATAGAGCCGCTTCCTTTCTAGAGGAGACTTGTCCAGGCTCCTCTCCACAGTCCTCAGAAGGCCTAACACATAGAAGGCATCATTTGCTTATTCCATCTCTCCATCCATCCACACATCTACTCATCCTTCTGTTCTATTTAGCCCTTCTCTTTTTCCCCCTACTTTCTTCCTTTCTTCCCTCTCTACCCACCCATCCACATATCCATTCATCCATCTATCCATCCATCACTCACCTATCCCTCTATTCATCTGCCTAACTACAAATCCATCCATCCAACCATCCATCCATCCATCCATCCAACCATCCATCCATTCGTCCACCCATCCATCCATCCATCCATCTTCCATCTGTCTATGCACTCACCCATTCCTCCCTTTATCTGCTCATCTACACACATCCATCCAACTACCCATCCATTCAGACATCCATCCATCCAACCATCCATCCATCCATCCATCCATCCATCCATCCAACCATCTTCTATTTAGCCTTTCTCTTTCTCCTTCTTACTTTCCTCTTTCCTCCCTTCCTCCTCCCACCCATCCACATATCCATCCGTCCATTCATCCATCCATCATCCATCTATTCATCTATGCATTTATTTCTTCATCCACTAAATAAATATTTTATTAGGAATATTCAGTATTAAACAACAGCAACAAAAATCTGCTGGGTGCCCGTAGCACTCAGGTAGCCAACAGGGATAGAATAATAATAGAAGGAGTCATTGTCAGTGCTGTCACAGAGTTTATGGCTAATGAGAGCGACAGAAATGGAACAAGTGGTTATTCTATGCTCTTAATGAATGAAGGAGTGAATGAGTGGATTGGTAAATCTCCTTTCTGTGTCACCGCGGGGCACTGGGAAATGTGGAGTCCAAGGATGCTGGGGTGAACAAGCAATTCCATAGATCAGAGGTTGCACATGCCAGTCCCTGGCCAGCTGGGCTTCTGGAGTGAGATGACAGGCTCTGCACAGTCTGCTGAATCTGTTCCCAGCCGCCGAGGGCCTGCCCAGACTGTGCGAAGAGCACGTAAGGGCAGGGCACCCTCCTGGGGGTTTCGGCAGGAGCAAGGCTGGCAGTGACAGCAGCTGTGGAGGGGGAAGGGGCCTGGGAGCGGTCGCTGTGAAGGGCGGTAAGGAGGTGGGGGCAGGTGGGAGGGTTGAGAAGTAGTAACAGGATGGAGATTCCAGGGAGGTTGGACATGGGCAGTCCCCAGCTCCCTGCCAGGGCCAAGCATGGTGTCTGGAAAAAAAGACATGGGACAAGTTTCCCAGGGTCTGGGCAGTGATCTCTGTGCCTACAGTCCTGGGTACTTTGCTGGGGACCTTGGGCTGGCCCTGCTTGCTGTGGGTATGCTAGCGTGGCCACGGTGCAGCTCAGCTGATGCTGGCTGTAGGACCTGGCAGTAGCTCCTTTTCTGTCTCTCTTTAACTCTCCGCCTGCTCTGGGTGCCCTGTTCCTGGCTCTGGTGTCCAGATATGCTTACCCTTCCTGCAGTTTCCGAGGCACACACATGGCGAGCTGCAGGGGGCGCCTTGACTCGGAGCGGGAGCACTTGGTGAGCACCCGGTCACTCTGGATTTCATAACCCTCACTGCACAATGAAGAGGAGGCCAGGAATCTCTCCCTCCAGGGCAAGGCCGACTGAGGGTGTGCAGGGAGTGAACCTCAAACCTGTGCCACATCAAACACCCTGGGGCTCCCCGGTCGTGGACAGCAGGCTGGGTTCTTAACACAGGTGATACAGTCTGCTGAGCACACAAGGATCTGAACGTGGGTACCAGGGGCATATCTGGGGGCTCGGGAGGCCGAGAGACGTGCCTGGGACAGCGACGTTTGGCTGTAGATCTGAGAAGTTACCCAAGGTGAGGATGGGGAGGAGAGGATGGGTGCAAAAGGAGTAATAGGGCGTGCAAAGCTTTTTTTCTGAGAGGCAGCTTATGAAATCCGCACGGCCTTCTTTCCGGAAGACTGAAACATGATGCCTAACAGAAAAAAATCACCTCTTCTTAACATAGACAAGGAAAGCACTGGGGAAAGACCCATCGGTGGGGTCCCAGACCCCTTAGCAAATGGCTAGAAGGCAGCCGGGCGGGATGAGAAACGTGTTCCTGGTGACCGTGGTGGAGTGCCCATTCTGTCCAGGGCACACAGGAGAAGGCTTGGCCTGCCACCTTCTGCTTTCTGCCTGACGCTTCTGGAAGATCCCAAGCCAGTCTATGGCTCAGGACCCCGGGGGTGGGCGTGGAGCAGTCTGGGCTTAGGATAGTCAAGATGTAGACGAGTTCAGTAGAAGAAAATAAAGATGGTGAGGATGCAAAGGCATAAGAATGATCCAGTGGACTTTGAGGACTCGAGGGAAAGAGTGGGAGGGGGTGAAGGGTAAGAGTGTACAGCTTGGGTGCAGTGTACACTGTTCTGGTGATGGTTTCACCAAAATCTCAGAATTCACCGCTAAATAACTTATTATGTAACCAAACACCACCTGTTCCCCAAAAACATGTTGACAAAAAAAAAGGTGGGAGTGCCTTGGTGTGATTATGGACGGGGTGAAGGCTGGAAGGGCAGAGGAGTAACTGAGAACCCCAGGGGGGTGTCTGGAAGAGAAGGCATGTTTATCAGCCAGGACTCCTTTGGTTTCGAGTGATCGAAAATTTAACCCAAACCAACTTAAACCACCAGGAAACCCGGATTGACTCTGTCAATGTGAAGTATGTAAATAGTTCAGCCTCAGCTGCTGCTTGATCCAGGAGCTATGTCGCCAAGCATCTGACATCTCTCCTCCTCCACCTTCTCAGCGCTGGCCTCGTCCCCCAGTGCTGTGCAACCTCACTGCCAGTCGCTTAGGCTCTTCTTGGTAGCAAAACAGCTGCCACAGCTCCAGACCTCACTGAGAGTGTCTGAACCATCCTTGTGGCTCCCTGACAGGCCCTCGTTATCACTCTCATTGGCCTGGAATAGGTCATGTGATGACCCTTGAACCAATCACTGAGGCTGGGGGATGGAACATTCTGATTGGCTCATATTGATTCCACAGTCAGAGACGCAGAGCTGGCAACATCTCATCCAAGCTGCGGGACTGAGTGGGAAGAGGGGTCTGTCCTCCCATGCAGAGACTGTGATGGGCGTGGGTGCAAGGACGTGGGTGTCCACCGCAGGCATCTGCAGTTGGCTGCGGAGTCTGGGCCTGATTAATAGGTGTGAGCAGGAGTGCAGGACGTCCTAGACCCCACTAGGAACCCTCAGCGTGGAGTGGTGTTTTCAGGGTTCCCCTCTCAGCAGAGCAGCGGTGGGTCGGAACCGGTAGCACACCCCAGTCGGGCATGGCTGTGGGAGCCTCCCCAGGGGTGGCCAACCTTGGCAGGATCTCTGCAACCCCCGAGGAGCTACAAACAGGTAATGCTTGACTTCCCCAGGCCCGGATTATGAAAAGCTTGAGTTACAAAATGCTCTGGCTATTCAAAACCTGCTACTGACTTTAATGGCAATAAAATATCTGCTGTTTATGAGTAATTAGCCACTTCTGGAAAAGAGCTCTATTCCTTTAAATTTATGGGGTGTCTTGATTTATGCATTTCATGGGTGGGGGATGTCATGTTACATCACATCAACCTGATGTAATTTGATGCAAATCAAACACATGAAGGAGTGCATGGAAATGCTCTCTCCTGCCTCCTGAAGTGTGTTTTTATACGTGGAGGATGTCTTTGATCCTTATTCCATCTTTCTTCTTCTTGCTTTCTTTATGAGGAAAGTCTTGGGGAAACCTTCACCCCAAATGTCCTCAGTCCTGAGTGCCCTGGCTGCAGCCTCCAGCCACCCTTCAGGGGCTTCCAGCAGGGAGTTCACTTCCGCTAGGGTGGCAGAGATGCAAACATCTCCAGTTAATGAGGACCCACGTCACACCCTGGGTTGCAGAGGCCTGGGTAGGCCAACGGGGAGACGTGCTTCCTGATTTTAAGGACCCCAAGGTTGGTTCATATACACAGGGCATGATGTAACCAATGAGTCTAATTTTATATTGTCTGATAGGTAAGTGCGGGGTCCGGCGGGGGAAAGGTATATTATGGAAGTCTTTTCATAGCTTCTGAACCTCTGCTTGACAACTTAGAGGGTAGAGGCAAGAGCATTGCAGAATTTGTTGGTGGGACTCTGTATCTGTTTGTCTCTGTGTATATTATTTCCTGTTAGTCCACTCACTCATCTGTCTATCTGCCCATCCATCCATCCAGCCAACATGGATATCTAACGCCTATTAACTTTCTCGAGTGAGATAACCAAGAAAAGTAAGACACAGACACATATCTACTGATTTGCTGTGGGACTGTAGGTGAGTGACCCCCTACTGTCTGGCCTCCATTTGCCTATGTGTAAAATGGGGACATCAGAAGAAGTATCTAGGAGCTAGATGATCTCAGAGATATTTCCTGCCCTGCCATCCTCTGTACCACTGTCCCTTTCCTCAAGGAACACCTCTGTGCAAGGACAGAAGGTGTGGACAGCTCTCATTCGTGGGATGCAGAGGAGCTTGCCAGGTAGTTGAGAAAAGTAGGGGGACAGTGATGGGAAGAGCGATTGGGGGCATGCAGCGGTGGCCCTTTGGTAGAAAACTTCGGCATGAATCTGGGTACTTTCGCCACGGGGAAAACGGTGACTTTGGATCTTCGATCTTTGCAATTCAATGGAGTCATACCATGGGCATAGGGGAGAGCAGGTGGAAAAAGCCTGGCATCGGGCTTGACTGGCCACCCCTAGTCAACGTGAGCTTGTGGGTTGGCTCTAGATGTATCCCAGCCCATTGGCTTTCTTGGCAGGACTGCTGATGGGTTTTACTGGGATTCTCGGGGTCGCATAGAAAGCAAACACCTTGGTCTTCTAGCATGAGGTCCTGTTCTGTTCCTTTTGGTCTCAGGTATACTAGCTTTCCAGAATGCCCGGCTTCCTAGCCTGGCTTCCTCGAAGTGACAGTGCCGTTCAAGCATCCTGCATAGTGGCTCAGGGCTTCTGACTTTAGAAGGGAAGTTACGGTTGCAACAAGGCCATTTGACCTCCTTCCTGGTTTTATCTTGGGTGTGCCATGAGCTAATGGAGGAAATTCAGGGTTCTCACGAAGTCCACATGCAATCTGTAATATAATTATTTAAAAATGGAACCTTGCTAATGTGTTGATTTGAGTCTTCTTGCTTTCTGGTTAGGAGTGACATGTTTGTGGCCAAATTCTGTTTCTTCCATGAATTCTCTGCTCACATGCTTTTTGTCCAGGTTTCTCATGGGGCTGTTTGACTTTTCCTTATTAACTGCAAGTGCTTTTAAAAACACAAAAGGTAAAGTTATGAACCCCTTGCCTACCACATATGCCCGTGAGTGCCGGACTTCCATGAGGCTTTGGAACAGGTGGCTCTGAGCAGGACTGAAGGCGATTGCAGGCCTGATGGAGGCCTGGCAGCTCTGACATGCAGATGGTGACAGGGGAAGGAGGAGGGGAGGTGGGAGCAGCCACAGGCTTTGCAGAGCACTTCTGAGCAGTGACCTCACTCATCTTCCCAGGTACCTTAGCATTGCCACCATAGCACAGACATAGAGCTGACAGGGTGCTCCTCAGAGCTCAGTTATTTTGGAGTAAGATGCTGTATCACCTTCTGGAAGCAGCAGAGGGTTTTCCTTTGTCATCCAGAGTCCCAGGAAAGAGACTCCTTGAGGAGCCCAAAGAGTAGCAGTGGCTGCCCTGCAGTGGACCACAGTGGCTGCTGAATGCTGCTTATGGCTTGGGTGAGTGGTACTTCGACGCTGACTACTGAAGTTACAGAATGCCTTGAGGTTTCCTGAAGGCCTCTCCTTGGAACATAACTCCTGGCACCTGGAGGTGGGGGTGGGGGAAGACATTGATGTCAAGACCCCAGTGAGAAAGTACAGCGTGTCCAACATCAGATGGATGGTGCACTGAGGGTCCTGGATCAGCTCATGAATGGTGTTTTATCCCTTGTGCAGAGAGAAACGTTAATTGCTTCATTTTTAGAATATTTACCTGTATTCAGCATCAGCGAAGTTCAACTGCAGATGGATGACGATTCAGGATCAGGGTTTGGCTATGGGGTCCCTCCCTGTCAGGTGGGCCTCAGAGGCACCCACAGGGGGACAGATGGAGGGGCTGAGGTCAGGGCCCAGCCTGGCCAGCCTCCTTGTCTAATACATGGGAAGCATGACTCAGAGAGAGGCCAGGGCACATGAGGCCACATGGTTACCTGGATGAGCATGCAGGTATGGTTTAAGGGAGTGGAGGAGGCTACAGAGGGAGGATCCAGGCCCACTGATATAGTGTTGGGGAGGCCAGGTGTCTTGGGTCCTGGCCCTGAGGCTGGCTGGGAGAGCAGGTCAGTGCACCCCGACTGGGGAGAGGAGTCATTCATTCAGTCAGCACTTCCTGAGCACCCGCTAGTGTGAGGATCTGCTCTAGGCACTTGGGAACATTGCCCTGTGGATGTGTGGTCATCACAGAGAGGATGCCTTAGCTGCCCCTGAGGCCATCCCATTTGGTTCCAGTCTGCCATCTTCTTCCTGATGCTATGCAAAGACTAGATCTTGGGGTAAAGCCAGCTGAGATCAGGGAGAGAGGCGTCAGCAGAGGTTCAGAGTGGAGGGTGTTGTCTGCAAGAACAACTCTAGGGAAGGGAGTGGCGGTGTCACCCCGCATCGGCAGCTCGTCCCAAGGGCCTCCTCTGCACCGGGCACTAAGGAAACAGACAAACCGTCTCTGTGGGTGGATATTTCGGATTCATCTGTCGTTTAGATGATGAGCTTCAGGAGGGCAGGGTGTTTGAGGTTCTCTCTGCAGAGCCAGGCACCATGCCTGGTGTGCAGTAGAGAGTCCGAAGGGCTTACTGAATGAATGAATGAATAAAAATTTGCATAATCAAGTATGAGAATACTGAAAGAAGCAGGGTAGTCAATAGGAGAGTGGAGTTTGAAAACAACACATTGAGGGGCTTGGAATCCAAATTAATTCAACCAGAATTTGTAGGTACTTGTCATCTGCAAAGCGTTGGGTTTGGATTGCATGTGGGCCCCAGGAGGTCCTGGGTAAGGGTAGAAGGTGGCGAGGCACGAGCTGTGAAATCCACTAGGAGACAGAGTAGGGTTAGGTCTTTATGGGGGTTGCTTTAAGGGTTTGGGAGGGGATTGGGAGTGGCTGTGTAGAAGAGCTGTTTTCTTCTAAGTTTTCTGGGGTGACATTGAAGTAAAGCTCTAGTGACCAAACTTCTCACCTGGCTGTACCTCCATGAGCTGAGGGCAGGGGTGTTCATGTTGTCTGAGTCATCCCCCTAGCCGCCGCCGCCCCTCCCCCCCGACCCATCGCCATGACCTTTCTCCTCCTCAAGAATAGACGTTATGCTGGGAGCCTGCAACTTGTTCATTCATTCATTCATTTCTTCCCTCATTTAATTGTTTATTTGCTTGTTCCTCTATTCAGTCACTTAGCAAATGTTCATCACGTCTCTCCCCTGTGCCTGGCTCTGTGTCAGGTGCTGGGGGGACCCTGTTGAATCCAGTGGTCATGGTGTGGCCCTCATGAGGCTTTGGACAGGTATAAACAAACTAACCCAATGTAGAAGACAGTTTTCGGGCCAAAATACCATGGAGATAGATGGAAGGGCTCTGGACCTGGACCTGATGCATCAAGGAGGGCTTCCTGGAAGAAGTGGTATTTAATGTCCCCAAGATTACTGGGCCCAGGGGCAAGCAGGGGTTGCAGAGAAGATGTTCCCAACAGGGGAAATGATATGCACAAAAGGACACTGAGCTATTCCTCTCTGCTCCCTGAGAAAAGGGAGTCCTTTTTCTTTTATTTCTTTTCTTTTTATTTTTTTGAGATGGAGTCTTCTGTCACCCAGGCTAAAGTGCAGTGGGGTGATCTCGGCTCACTGCAATCTCCACATCCCCAGTTCAAGCAATTCTCCTATCTCAGCCTCCTAAATAGCTGGGACTACAGGCACGTGCCACCACGCCTGGATAATTTGTTAGTAGAGATGAGGTTTCACTATATTGGCCAGTCTGGTCTTGAACTCCTGACCTCGAATCTCCACCTCCCTAGTTCAAGCAGTTCTCCCGTCTCAGCCTCCTAAATAGATGGGACTGTAGGCACGTGCCACCATGCCTGAATAATTTTTTAGTAGAGATAGGGTTTCACCATATTGGCCAGTCTGGTCTCGAACTGACCTCAAATGTTTACCTCCCCGGTTCAATCAGTTCTCCTGTCTCAGCCTCCTAAATAGCTGGGATTACAGGCAGATGCCACGATACCTAGATAATTTGTTAGTAGAGCTGGGGTTTCACCATATTGGACAGACTGGTCTCGAACTCCTGACCTCAAGCGATCCACCTTCCTCGGCCTCCCAGAGTGCTGCGATTATAGGCGTGAGCCACCTCCCCTGCCCATGGGAGTCCTTTTTCAAAACACTAACAGATTTTAAAAGATGAACTGGAGGGTTCTCCATTCTCAA
The DNA here is from genome assembly GCF_048565385.1 of Saimiri boliviensis. Classification (NCBI taxonomy): domain Eukaryota; kingdom Metazoa; phylum Chordata; class Mammalia; order Primates; family Cebidae; genus Saimiri; species Saimiri boliviensis. The sequence goes on along the minus strand of NC_133462.1, from coordinate 24,657,211 downwards.
GTCAGTCTTTACCCCCGCTTCTTTCCTGATCATGGTGCGAAATTGGTCTTTGTCCCTAGAATCCATCTACGGCAGCAGCACCCCCACATCTGAGACAGCAGCTCCCACAAGTCCTGGGTCCGTGAGCTGGGCCTCCTGCAGTCGGCTGCAGCAGCATCTGCATTGAGAGGGTCTTCCTTCCTCTCCCAGGAGGCCAGCCAGGCGGAGGCCATGAAAGCCTTGTTACCCGTGCAGGAGCTAGGGATGCTGAATCGGGAACCTCAAGGCCAAAAAGAACCAAGGGCCCAGCCCAGCCCTGGCCAGCCTCCATCTGTTAGCCTCAGCCCAGAAATTGCAGGCAGCAGAGGACCCAACGGAGTGCCTGGGTTTTCTGCTCAGTAATGATCCTGCATACTTACGGGATGATGTGTGTCTGAGCTTATGTCTTCGACAGGTGCCCCTGTGGACGAATCTCCCTGGGCCGACTTCTATAAATATTTCAAAATTAAGCCCCCTTTGATCACTCTTGCGTAGGTGCGTTTTACATTATATTTACTTTTGCACCGAATCAAATCTGAGGCCTCTGTGAAATGAAAATAAACTGTTCGACACGATATCATAGTCCGCAAGTGCTCAGATGTAAACGGCTTTAGTCAGGGGTGAAGGAGTGGGGAGGTGTAGCCTGGTGTCTGCTCCCTGGCCGCTGCTGCCTTAGGGAAGGGTCCTGCAGAGGTCAGGGCCTCTGGTTCCCAGGGCAGGGGCTGTGTGCTGAGGCAGGCGCAGGGAGCCGAGGCGGGTTAATAGGGGATTAAATATCTAACTTCCTGCTATGACCAAGTCTGCTTTAAAAAGGGAGCAGAAAAGCCAGTGAGAGGAATCCATACACTCCTGACAACTGCTGGTATCTTTTTCAGTTTTGCATTATTATGTTAAAGATATGCCATTCATTAAAAGCATATATATATATGAGGGGGTGGTTCTGGGGTTCTTGTTGCTGTTCTTGATGGGGTGGAAACAGTTCAGATAAAAATCCTTTACAGAGAATTAGGGGGCTGTCTCCTTCCCAAGTCATCCTATCTGGGCGAAATGGGAGGCTCACTTCATGACCTAGATGCTGGGGTGTGAGGACTGGGTTGCCATTCCAAAACTGCAGTCCATGGACGTGACACCTCTCCTGCACCATGATTGATGATGAGCTTAGAGGACCAGGGAGCTTAGAGACTTTCCATAGAGTGAGGCTCTCTATGAGCTATAGACAGAGGGATGGTAACCCACCTACTCTCACCGAGCTTTTATTCTGAGGAAGCAGGATCACCTCCAGCCTGGGTCAAACCCAGGAAGACTTCCTGGAACACCTGAAACCAACATAGAGCGTGGAGGGTAGAGTTGGGCTCACAGCTATGGTGAGGTGGGGCTGGGCTGCAGGGAGATGTGGAAAAAGTTTCTGCTTCTACTTTTCCATCGTAACAAAGAGGGCAAGTGGAGACCAATGCTTATTTCCAAACTCTACCCTCTTCTTTCTCATGCACGGGGAGCCCTCACGACCACAAGAGCTTTGACCTTGCGATGTTTGGTTTGTGGTCCAGGCGTTTATTTTCATTGTTTATTGGTTTTTCACCTTCTCTGACTCACACTGGATAGAACGCTGCCTTTTCCAGCTGCGCATGGGCAGAGGGTGGGTACCGTTTTGAAGGTGTTCTCTTTTAGTTTTCCGAAGACATGACCATGTCAGCTCTATAGTTGGTGGCTGCCCTAGGGGAGGCTCTGTGGTGCTCAGCTATTGACATCTTTCTTATAGGAACCTGGTGGAAGGATGGATGAGGCTGTCTCTGGCAATGTGAGGCGTGCATGTTAGTTATGTTCCTCATTTGCTAAGAGCTTCTTGAGCCACTGTTTTGCCCAAATATCCACTCCATTCTGCTCAGATGGACTTTCAAGTCTGCACCAGCCCATGCCTCTGCCATATCTCCCCTCTGTCTCCAGAGCTTTCCAAAGTCCATCTACATTTTGCACATGCTGGTCCTTTGGGCACATGTGATGGTGATAATGGTGTTGATGGTGATGGTAATGATGATGATGATGGTGATGAGGGTTGTTGCTTTTTTATTGAGAGGATTGTCCATAGTCCTAACAACTACCCCATGTGACCTGGTGACCTCATGGAGGCCCAGCCAAGGCCTGTCTCTCCTCCCACCTTCCATATTGTCTCTCTCCTGCCCTGCCCCCTGCACTGTGCCCGGCATGCTGACGCTCTCTCTGATTCAGCAGGTAATCCGAGCTTCATGAGTCCATCCCTCTTTTCCTCCCTGAGTCAGCTTTTCAAGGCAAGGGCCTGGTCTTGTTTGTAGATCTCTAGATGTACCCATGTCTTGCCACATGTAGGCATTACAAAATGTTATCGAAAGCTGCCAGTCCGGCTACACAGATGCTCTGATAAGACTGATAACAGGAGCATTTCTTTTAACGAGCATTTTTTTACATGCCTCGGTCGTGTCCTTCCCCTCTCAGCATGTTCTCTGCTACCAGATTAAGGTGGCTTCTGGATCTAAAAAGCTGTGCTCACTGCTGGAGCCAGCATCAAAGATGAGTTACTGCACAGGTGGAAAATGCCTCATTTTCTCTCCCACAACCCCACATGCCCTGTCAAAATCCCTCAAAGTGAATGGGACAGTCTATCAGTTTATTAGAGAGATAAAGAAACTGAGGCTCTGGCAGGGGCCCAAGGTCACACCGATGCTCGTGGAAGAGTAGGCAATTGTATTCACATCAGTGGGACCTCAGGCGTCATTCTCTTTCCGTGACTCCAGTCTGATTGGGGGAATAAGCCACCTGACTCTACAGGAGAATGTGGAATAATGTTATCAGCCCTTCTAGATATTAAGAAAACAGAGAAGGTTGGGTGCGGTGGCTCACGCCTATAATCCCAGCACTTTGGGAGGCCAAGGCAGGTAGATCACAAGGTCAAGAGATTGAGACCATCCTGGTCGACATGGTGCAACCCCGTCTCTACTAAAAATACAAAAATCCGTTGGGCGTGGTGGCATACGCCTGTAGTCCCAACTACTCGGGAGGCTGAGGCAGGAGAATTGCTTGAACCCAGGAGGTGGAGGTTGTGTTGAGCCAAGATAGTGCCATTGCACTCCAGCCTGGGTAACAAGAGCGAAACTCTGTCTCAAAAAAAAAAAAAAAAAAAAAAAAAAGAAAAGGAAAACAGAGGAGCCTAAAGATAATTTTTTTGGGGCTGGCTTCTGACTACTGTTATCCAGCCCAGCAAGAATAAATATGTTGCAAAAAGCCAGCCTGGCCACTGGCATGTCTGCATGCTTTAACTTTCTGAGCCCCTGTTTCCTCATCTTTTGTACTGGAATAACATAGCACTGATCTTCTAAGGTTGTATAAGGTTAACATGAGATAATAATCGTGATGTACATGAGATAATCGTGATGTACCTAGCACTGTCGGCAGGTGGTATTTTGATGATGAGGAGAAAGATGATGAAGATGAGGATCCTGTTCATGTACATAGTGATGGTGATGGCCATGATAGTGATGATGGTGGTGATGGTGATGGTAATGATAATGATGATGCTGATGATGGTGATGGAGATGATGGTGATGATGATGATGATGATGATGATGATGAGGGTGGTGATGCTGATGCTGATAATAGTGATGGTGGTGGTGATGCTGATGATGGTGATGGTGGTGATGATGCTGATGGTGGTGATGATTCTGATAATGGTGATAATGGTGATGATGCTGATGGTGATGGTGATGATAGTGATGACGATGGTGGTGGTGATGATGCTGATGCTGATGGTAAGGTTGGTGATGGTGATGCTGATGATGGTGATGGTGGTGATGATGCTGATGATGCTGATGATGATGGTGGTGATGATGGTGGTGATATTGGTGATGCTGGTGATGGTGGTGATGCTGATGCTGGTCATGGTGGTGATGATGGTGGTGGTGATGCTGCTGTTGCTGCTGATGCTGGTGGTGATGGTGATAGTGGTGATGATGATGATGGTGATAATGCTGGTGATGATGATGGTGATGCTGGTGATGCTGGTGATGGTGGTGATGCTGGTGCTGGTGATGGTGGTGATGATGATGGTGGTGGTGATGCTGCTGCTGATGCTGGTGATGGTGATAGTGGTGATGATGATGATGGTGATAATGCTGGTGATGATGATGGTGATGTTGGTAATGATGATGGTGATGGTGGTGATGCTGGTGCTGGTGATGGTGGTGATGATGATGTTGCCGATAGTGGTGATGATGGTGATGATGGTGATGCACTTGCTGATGAAGGTTGTTGCTTTTTATTGAGAGGACAGTCCATAGTTCTAATAACTACCCTATGTGAGTTTGTCCTCATTCCATCCCCAGCACCTACTTTCCTGGCTTTGTGTGGTATGGGCAGAAGGTGATCCAGGGATCTAGACCAAAAGTCTTCTCTACTCTGAGAAAATCACAGGAGAGCCCTTTGTGGTCATTTTTCTTTTCCATCAAGGTTGTTGTGCTCATTATCTGTCTTCATTTCTGGGCTACAGTTTCAATGGAGACTCCAAAAGCCACAGTGATGGAGGCTGTTTGCCTTTGAGATTTTTTTTTTTTTTTTTTTTTTTGCCAAACCCAAAGCAAAAATGGTCATGTCTTCGAGAATTTTGAAGTCATCCAAAGTTTCCAGGAAGAAGACACTCATTATTCCTCTTTCTTGTCTCAAATTATCCAACTCTTGTCTCACCAGCATGGAAGCTGCCTGGGGCTCCATGGGACCACGCACTAAGCCAGCTCAGCCAAGTCCTGCTCACTACTCAAGGCAGTGAGGGTCTTGACCTTGGCCAGTGTTCCATCCCTTTGGGTGTTTGACCACAGTCTGCAACTCGACTCTGTTGGTTACACAGTTTTCATCCTCCACAGCCTGATTTGAATACGGTATTTTCGTTCATAAATTCAGCAAGGATTTAACTATTTCTGGCCCTGTCTCATAGCGTTGTCTACACATCAGTCAAAACGGAACAGGTCACCCGCGCCGCCCTCCTGTTCATCTATTAATCATCTGGCAAATAAACCACTCAGTATCCTGCCCACCCCGGTAATGTTTGTGATGTAATTTGTTTGGATGCCCAAATGTCACCAGCGTTGATTGTAAGAAATGAAAAAAATGCACTTGCTCAGCATAGCAAGCTCTAGGCCAAAATGTAAGCATGAAATCTCTGGTTTATTTTTGTAATAATGTTTACAGCTGTTTAATGACCCTGAAAAGGTTCAGTAGTCTGGTGTTCTGTATTTCAGAACAGGAGTGTATTATGCTTATAACAACCTTAGTTAAACAGTTTGAGCTACAACAATTGGAAAACTAGTGTTTAATAAGAAGCCATTGTATTCTAGGTGAAGTTGTCTTAATTACTGTTTACCCTCAGCATAAGAAAGCAAGGTGGGCATACTTACCTGGCAGGGGAGATACCATGATCACGAAGAAAGCAAGGTGGGCTTCAGGGACAGACTTAAGGTCACGTGAGCCTCCAGGAACAGGGTCTACCTGCTACTAGAAATGCGTGTTATGAGATGATTTTGAGTAACACCCACAGTGGTGTTTGGAGTTCCCCCACCCCTTGCTGTGTACCCAAGCCTAAGATCCTACATAGCAGCTTCGAGGTCAGGGACTCCTGCAAGGCTTCCAAGGGAGCAGCTTCACCCACATCGATAAAAAAGGGAATATTTTAGTTGTGCTTGGCTAGACAACAATACTTGATTTTTAAAAATCCAGTGGAAATGGTTATTTTGAAAGTCATTTTATTTTCCAACGATTCTTTTTCGTGGTATAAGGAAAAAGCTCTTTCATACAACTTACTGGCAAGATCTATATTTTTTTGGACTATTCATAAGATTACTTTTTTTTTTCTGTGTTAGCAAAATGAAACTGTGTTTTTGTGTAAAATTTATTTAGACTCGTAGCAGCTGGCATTTCTGGTGTCCTGATAGTTTTAAATTTCATTTTGAGTGAAAGATACAATTAGGTTCTCTATTGGAAGAGTTAAGTGAAAACTTTTGTCATTGATATCACAGGAAATAGTCTTGAAGGCAGAAATGCAAAATCAAAATAACCATTAGCACCATCAAAGGCAGCTGAATTGCTCACGGTACCTGCAATGATGACAGTGATGAGACGGAATATATTTTGATAATCTGTGCACCCAGTGGTGGTTTTCATTGGCTGAGTATGAAATTGCATTGCTTAAGAAGAAAACCTGGAATGTTTGGAAGCCTTCACCTGGGGCCTCTACCTGTGTTCAGAGGTGCAGTCCAGGAGTTACCATACCGTGGTGAAGAGTGCCGTGGCCGCCAAGAGTCTAGCTTTGTTCGTCATCAGTGTTGACTGTCCGGTTGAGTCCTCGAGGTACCCCACCATGACCCTGTGCTCAGAAAAGATCGAGGCTGGGGAGAATGTTGCCATGTTTCTACGTTGAGGGGGATGGTGCTGCAGACACAGGAGTTTACAGTGGCCTTTCGCCGTCCAGCCTCGGTGAGGACATTTGGCTGCCTTTGCAGAGTTAGGTAAATTATGCATTCATTGCTTTCTTCCATCAATAAGCCAGGGTTTATTGATCCTCTTCCTTATAGGTTTCAGGCTAGGGCAATGAGCCGAAGGCCAGGGGCAAGCTGTTCTCACTGTTCAGTAGTTTGTTTACTTGCTTTAAATTGTGCTAAGGGTTTTCCTGCCCAGGTGAGCTTTTTCCATGAGTGCTTTCGAAGGTTATTCATAGTCCTGCCTGTCTAATTGCCTTAAGCCCAGGATCATGGCCTGCCCTCTGCTGGCCCCTGGTTTCCTTTTATAAAATTTTAGATTCAGGGGGTACCTATGCATGGTTGTCACATGGGTATATGGTGTAATGCTGGGGGATTGGGCCTCTAGTGACCCCATCACCCGAATAGCAAACATTGTACCCTGTAGGTGGTTGTATCATCCCTCCGTCCCCCCCTCCCTCCCTGCTTTTGGAGTCCCCAGGGTCCATTATCTCCATCTTTATGTCCATGTATATCCGTTATTGAGATTAGCTCAACATGGATTAAAGACTTATACATAAGATGTGAAACTATACAGAAATCCTGGAAGCACCTAGAAAAACCTCTTCTGGACATCAGTCCAAGTGAATAATTTGGTTTCCACTCCTGGGCCACGGGCGCAGTGCTGAGTGAAGGGTGAATGGGGCATGTGGGCTAAAGTGCTCTGGCAGCAGGGTTGGGGTGAGCTGTGGCAGGGGCCCCTCCAGGGATGGACACCAATGGATATTCCCTGTGGGGCCTGCGAGGGAGCAGATGGTCTGAAAGGGAAGGCTCACTCCCTGCTGGGCTTGGGAAAGGGGTAATAAGACCTTCCAGCAGGTCTTTTAGTTGAAATTTTAAAAATTTATCTTTTAAATTCTTTTTATTTTCTGAGACAAGTTCTCACTCTCATCGCCCAGGCTGAAGTGCGGTGGTATGGATCATAGCTCACTGCAGCCTCAACTTCCCCAGGCTCAAGCGATCCTCCCACCTCAGCCTCTCAAGTAGCTGGGACTATAGGCACATGCACCACCATGACTGGCTAATTTTTAAAATATTTTTAGTAGAGATGGTCTTTGCCATGATGCTTAGGCTGGTCTTAAACTCCTGGGCTCAGCCTCCCAAAGTGCTGGGATTACAGATGTGAGTGAGCCTCTGTGTCCCGCCACTTCTAGCAGGTCTTATGATTTGCAGGGAGCTCTTATAACTCTTCCTCCAGCCCCATGAGCTCTTATATCTGCAGTTGGATTCAATCCTTTAACCGTAGGATAAATGATGCCTTCGTTTCCCAGTGTAGGCGTTTGTATACATTTCTAGAGGGCTTCAAGTTAGGGACTCCCCACCCTTCCCTCAATACAGACGTAGTTAATGCGCGTGCACGCACGCGCGCGCGCGCACACACACACACATACACACACACACACACACACACCAACCCACCCTGGACACCAAAGCTGCGATGGTTTCTCTTTTCCCCAGCTTTGCATTCAGCCTCGAAGGGACCTTTCATTGCTCACCTGTTACTTGTGGACTCACTCACACTAGCCCCTGAGATGCACTGGCCCTCAAGGGCAAGTACATGGAAGGTCCCTGGTGAATACTGACTGAATGGCTAAGGTAAGGAATAAACGCATTCTGGCTGGGCAAAGTGTCACGGCTGGAGAAATTGGGGCCGACCCAGGTTTTGTGAGTCCCAGGCCGGGCCTGGGGCCAGCTTGTCCTGCCTCGGCTGTTTTGGCGCAGAGACAGCACACCAATTACCCCATACTCTTTCCAGGAACTCGTGCGTCCCTTTCTTGCTCTAAGTCGAGCAGCAGGCATCAGTTACAACTGCCCCATTGCAGTGACCTCAGCTGCACCTGCTCGAGGAATCACAGAACCACAGAGGATCCTGAGCTGACTGTCTGCCATGGTCCTGCCTCCCAGTAAGCCCTCCACACAGGCTTCTCCAGGGTTTATTCAAGGGCTGGGGACCATTATCCTGGAAGTGTCTCCTGGGGAGCTGGCTGGCCCCTCTGAAACCCTAGGGTCTCCCATGAGCAGTGATGGTCAGTTAAGTTCTAAAGGGAATCATTATGTCTCCTAGTATCCAGCAGTTGGGCTACGATGAGTGGTCCAAGCCTGGGGTGATCACCATGGACATTTAGACTGGAAGAGTTGGGGGTGTGGTTGGCTTTCTCTTTTCTCTTCTTTCTTTCTTTCTTTCTTTCTTTCTTTCTTTCTTTCTTTCTTTCTTTCTTTCTTTCTTTTTTGACAGAGTCTCGCTCTGTTGCCCAGGCTGGAGTGCAATGGCGCTATCTCAGCTCACTGCAACCTCGGGTTCAAGTTATTCTCCTGCCTTGGCCTCTTGAGTAGCTGGGACTACAGGCGCCCGCCACCACACCCAGCTGATTTTTGTATCTTTAGTAGAGACAGGGTTTCAACATGTTGGTCAGGCTGGTCATGAACTCCTGACTTTAAATAGTCTGCCCACCTTGGCCTCCCAGAGTGCTGGGATTACTGGCATGAGCCACCATGCCCAGCCATGGGTGGCTTTTTCTTGGTGGTTTCTAAAGCTTCAACTTCTCAGTAGTAGTCAGGGACTCTTCCAACTCTGTCCAGTTCTGATTGTAGGTGCTCTTGGACTTGTGCAAAGGCCGAGGTTAGGTCACATAAGGTTGAGGTTAGAGTGAGTCTCCATTCATTCATCTACTCAGTCAGGACATAGAACCTAAGGTGGGCCAGCTCTGTGCTAGGACCAAGGCTTTATCCTTGACCAAGGCAGACATGCCCTCTGCCTTCACAGAAAAGAAACATGTCTGTAAAAGGGTCAATGACAAAATATTGCCCCCCATGGTATGTTCTACAAAAAAGAAAGTAAGGTGTTGGGACAGAGAAGGGCTGGGGTGTCAGCCTCAGACAGGGTGGGCACAGAGGGCTTTTGTGAGAAAGGATGTGTGAGCTCAGATCCGCATGATGAGAACAGAGCCAACTATGAAGGGGGGAGGGCAGTGTGCACATTCTAGAACATTCTGTCCTCAGCTGAGGATCTAGCCAAGGCATTTAAAGACTTAAAGAGGTTACAAAGCTTTGTTAACTCTGACGAGTATGGATAGACAGATATATAGATAGATAGACAGACAGATTTGACAAAAATAAAAGAATTCCATACTTAAACCAAACCTGAAAACTCCCGTGTTTGTTATTTGACCAGCTGAGCTGTCATTTGCTTAGCATGAATGGTAGTGGTGTCGGGGGCATAGTCTTCAACTCCACGCCCCTCATCCAACCTGATTTGCAGTCTCGCCGCATTGCATATTCAGCCTTCTCTCCCTCCTGCTGAATTGGCGTCAGCTCATCAGCAGCAACCTGAAAATAGCCCATCTTCCTGGATTCATGTCTTCTGAGCTGGCCAACTGGGCAGTCTTTGGAAGTGGGCCAGCCCTGTTGGCCTTGGACTTCCCAAACTTCCACAGAGCTGTTGGGTAGAATTCTGAGCACTCCCATGCAGCTTCAGGGTCATGATCTCTGTTGGCTCCAGGAGAGGAGCCCGTGAGACTAGATGGGGCTTGAAGGTGGAAAAAGGGCTTCAGGCAGGGTTCTGGGGCCACCAGTCTCTGCCTGGAGCCTCCAGCAAACTCTGTACACCGTGCCTGCTCCTCTCTGCTAGCGAGCGGGTGTCATGAGTCCTGGGGCTGGCGGATCTTGTCCATTATCATGTCTCCAGTGGCAAAGCTAGGGACTGGCACACAGAAGGCTCTCAGTAAGTTTGTTGAATAAATGCAGCCATCTTCATGGGATATTAGCTTTTTTCTGACCAACCTCCAAAATGGAACTGTATGTCTAAAAACAATTTAAGTGTGGACTGCCCCCAGAAACAAAAAGGAAGTATGACAAGTTGGAAGCTTCTCCTATGGCAAGGGCCTATGCACCTTTACCTGTGTCTTCATGCTTTGTGCAGTTGTGTATATTTTTGATGCGTGGACACTGTTTGCCTAGCACCACCGCTGTAATCCCTCTGCCTCCTGGAAATAAACATTCACGGCTCTTTCTTCCCTTCCTTTGCAAGATGGACTCACCACCCCACTCCTCCTGCCAAGGAAGTCAGGTCTCCCACTGGAGACCCTTCATGCCATGCACGGTCTCCTGGTGGGAGGCCCAGCAAGCAGCAGACCCTACTGAGGCTGCCTGTGCTTCCTCCACAGTTGAGCTCGGTCCCCACAGGTCCCCCTGGGCAATCGCTTAGTCCAGAAATCAGTCCTGGCTGAGGTTAAGCACAGCTCCTGGACCACGTGGCTGGCCAACACATCTAAACAATGGGATGCAAACAGGAGAGGTGTGTGCAAAAACGATTCCAGTGGCAGGAAACGAATTTGGACTCCTTCGGGTGGAAGACATAGCTGGAAATAGAAGGACCCCCAGACAGGGGTTCATTGCCTTGCGAAGTGGAGCTCCCTGCATGCTCCGATGTGGAAGGGGCTGTTTTCTCCGCCCTCCCTGGAACCATCTGGCTTCAGCCATTCTGCGCAGGCGGGAGAGGGGGCAGAGAGGACTATTAAAGACAATTATGCAGACCAGCTTTGAACGATAGTGTTTAACAAACAACTTTGGGTTCTAATTTTCTGCAAAACACATACTGCAGGTACAATTTGTACTCATTATTGTATATTGGGAAAGTTATTAAAAACACTCAAACTTGGTTGAGACTTCCTGTGGCATCATCCCTGGATTTTAATGGGTTTTTATCTCATTCTATAAAAGATCTCTTGAAGCCCAATCAAAGTCCCTGCTTTGGATATCTTACCATTGAAGGCTAGGAAGCACCCCATTATATGGCACAGGTCTTTCCTGTGACCCAAATTTGAACAACTTCAGCAATCTGCTAAGAGTCCGTCAGGAGATAATTTATACTTCTTTTGATGGGAACAGTTACCAAATGACAAAATAACAGTGTTTCGTAACATAAGGGTTAAATCTTAATCTCTGAGGTTTGCAAAGCCGCTACTCGCAGTCTCCTTAAAATTTAATATACCTCGTTAATGCTTCCTTGCAAACACTGAAGGATTTTTATGATTATAATCATGTGTTACAGCACCTAGTACTGTTTCTAAGCAGCATACTAATCAGCTTAATGAGATATTACTGCACTTTTTGTTGACTAAAGCAAAATCCCTTTTATTGTTCTAAAGCCTGTCCTTTACTTTATTTTTTCCCAAAACATTATCTTGTTTTATTATGTACCAGTAAATATCATGCCATTGGGTTTTTTTTTTTTTTTTTTTTTTGGCCAAATCATAAAATGATCTCTTTCATCTCAGAGTGGTGAATGTATTGAATATAGTACGTAAACGGAAACAAAAGTTCCAAGTGGGTTTTTTGGTCTTGCAGGGAAAGTCATTGTGCTCTCAGGCAAACTTTGGACTGAACCAACAGGTACAGGTGCAACTACGGGGCAATGGAGAAAAAGTTTCACACGTAGACCCTTGACTTGTTATTAGGTGTTGAAAGGGGTAAAACATTAATAATTTAAAGGTGGATGAATAATTGCCGTCTGTAAATAGAAAATACAAGGAAGATGATCTGTCGCCAAAACCAATTGGAGGAACAATGCCGTATTGCATAATTGGCATTTAATAATTCATTTTTTTATTATTGTTTTTGACTAGAATTCCTTAGCATGGTTATGTGTGGGTAAGGCATGACATGCGAATTCCCCGCCCGCCGATGCTGTTGATTCATGGCGCCACAGCCACACCTGGCGTGGATCTGACCTCTGCCTCTCTTTTCAGGGATGGAAGAAGCGAGCCTGTGCCTTGGAGTGTCTTCGGCGGAGCCGGAAGCTGAGCCCCACCTGAGCGGCCCCGTCCTGAACGGCCAGTATGCCATGAGTCAGAAGCTGCACCAGATCACCTCTCAGCTCAGCCATGCCTTCCCTGAGCTCCATCCCCGGCCCAACCCCGAGGAGAAGCCCCCCGCGTCCCTGGAGGAGAAGGCCCACGTGCCCATGAGCGGCCAGCCCATGGGCAGTCAGATGGCGCTCCTGGCCAACCAGCTGGGCCGGGAGGTGGACACTAGCCTCAACGGGCGGGTGGACCTGCAGCAGTTCCTCAACGGGCAGAACCTGGGCATCATGTCCCAGATGAGCGACATCGAGGACGACGCCCGCAAGAACCGCAAGTACCCGTGCCCACTGTGCGGCAAGCGCTTCCGCTTCAACAGCATCCTCTCGCTGCACATGCGCACGCACACGGGCGAGAAGCCCTTCAAGTGCCCGTACTGCGACCACCGGGCGGCGCAGAAGGGGAACCTCAAGATCCACCTGCGGACCCACAAGCTGGGCAACCTGGGCAAGGGGCGCGGGCGCGTGCGCGAGGAGAACCGCCTGCTGCACGAGCTGGAGGAGCGCGCCATCCTGCGGGACAAGCAGCTCAAGGGCAGCCTGCTGCAGCCCCGGCCCGACCTGAAGCCGCCCCCGCACGCGCAGCAGGCCCCGCTGGCCGCCTGCACCCTGGCCCTGCCCGCCAACCACAGCGTGCCCGACGTGGCCCACCCGGTGCCCTCGCCCAAGCCAGCCAGCGTGCAGGAGGACGCGGTGGCCCCGGCGGCAGGCTTCCGCTGCACCTTCTGCAAGGGCAAGTTCAAGAAGCGCGAGGAGCTGGACCGCCACATCCGCATCCTGCACAAGCCCTACAAGTGCACGCTGTGTGACTTCGCGGCTTCGCAGGAGGAGGAGCTCATCAGCCACGTGGAGAAGGCGCACATCACTGCCGAGTCGGCCCAGGGCCAGGGCCCCAACGGCGGCGGCGAGCAGTCGGCCAACGAATTCCGCTGCGAGGTGTGCGGCCAGGTTTTCAGCCAGGCGTGGTTTCTCAAGGGCCACATGCGCAAGCACAAAGACTCCTTTGAGCACTGCTGCCAGATCTGCGGCCGGCGCTTCAAGGAACCCTGGTTCCTCAAGAACCACATGAAGGTCCACCTCAACAAGCTGTCGGTGAAGAACAAGTCCCCCAGCGACGCCGAGGTGCCTGTGCCTATGGGCGGCATGTCCCAGGAGGCCCACGCTAACCTGTACTCCAGGTACCTCTCCTGTCTGCAGAGCGGCTTCATGGCCCCGGACAAGGCTGGCCTGAGCGAGCCCAGCCAGCTCTATGGCAAGGGCGAGCTGCCCATGAAGGAGAAGGAGGCGCTGGGGAAGCTGCTGTCCCCCATCTCCAGCATGGCCCACGGAGTCCCGGAGGGGGACAAGCACTCCCTCCTGGGATGCCTCAACCTCGTGCCGCCGCTGAAATCCAGCTGCATCGAGCGGCTGCAGGCGGCTGCCAAGGCTGCGGAGATGGACCCTGTCAACAGCTACCAGGCTTGGCAGCTCATGGCCAGGGGCATGGCTATGGAACATGGCTTCTTGTCTAAAGAGCATCCGCTGCAGCGCAACCACGAAGACACTTTGGCAAACGCCGGGGTTCTGTTTGATAAGGAGAAGCGGGAGTACGTGTTAGTGGGAGCAGATGGCTCCAAGCAGAAAATGCCTGCTGATTTGGTTCACAGCACTAAAGTGGGCAGTCAGAGAGACCTGCCAAGTAAGCTCGACCCTTTAGAAAGCAGTCGGGATTTTTTGTCACACGGGCTGAACCAGACGCTCGAATATAACCTGCAGGGTCCCGGGAACATGAAGGAGAAGCCCACCGAGTGCCCCGACTGCGGCCGGGTGTTCCGCACCTACCACCAGGTGGTCGTGCACTCCCGGGTCCACAAGCGGGACCGCAAGGCGGAGGAGGACGGGCTACACGCAGGCCTGGACGAGCGGCGTGGCTCGGGCAGTGACCAGGAGTCCCAGTCGGTGAGCCGCTCCACCACGCCGGGCTCCTCCAACGTCACCGAGGAAAGTGGGGTCGGAGGCGGCCTCTCCCAGACCGGGAGTGCCCAGGAGGACAGCCCACACCCCTCCTCGCCATCCTCCTCAGGTAGGTTAGCTGGGAAGTGGGGAGAAGCAGCTTGCACAGCAGCCCTGTGCAGGGCTGCCTGGTTCTGCTGGCAGGCCTCCGGTCAGTTCCAAGGCCAGTGTGTTTTGAACCCCGATGTGGGTGGGTTGGACACTGAGCCATGTCTTTCTTTCTCCACCTGACTGGAGGGAAAGGGCCATCCTTGTGCCTCTTAACGCCTTCTCTTGAATGCTGGCTACCAAGAAAGTAAGTTGAGACCAGGCGAGGTAGCTCAAGCCTGTAATCCAAGTACTTTGGGAGGCTGAGGCGGGTGAATCACTTGAGGTCAGAGGTTCGAGACCCACCCGGCCAACATGAAGAAACCCCGTCTCTACTAAAAATACAAAAATTAGGCGAGTGTGGTGGCGCATGCCTGTAATCCTAGCTATTCGGGAGGCTGAGGCAGGAGAATCACTTGAGCTCGGGAGGCAGAGGTTGTAGTGAGCCAAGATCACACCACTGCACTCCAGCCTGGGCAACAGAGCGAGACACTGTTTAAAACAACAACAACAACAAAGTTGTGAGGGAGATGGCCAGGTGGTACATTTTTCAGTGGCCTAGCCTGCCTTTTTCTTGCAATTGTCCAAGCCCATTTCATAGCCTGACACTGTCTGTTATCATTTCGTCTCTGGAACTCAGGAGCTAGCATCCTGCTCTATCCCTAGATGTGAATGTGTAAGTCCCAAA
Organism: Saimiri boliviensis; assembly: GCF_048565385.1. NCBI lineage: Eukaryota > Metazoa > Chordata > Mammalia > Primates > Cebidae > Saimiri > Saimiri boliviensis. The sequence continues at coordinate 24,642,036 of NC_133462.1, read as the reverse complement.
CTTCGCCATCTTTCTCTCCCCATTAGAGTATTCCCATTATTCTCTCATGAAGGCACCGCGGTCTCTCTCCCTAGTCCAAACCTATCTTCTGGCCCCTTACAAAATTACAGCGTGGGTCACCTGCTGGATCTGTGTGACCTAAAGAGCCCCATCACTTTCCTCTGATGATTTGGAAAAGTACAGGGGTTTGAAACGCAGACGCACAACTGTTATGTCTTAAATTGTACTGTGTTAAACGGGCGATACAGCTTTGGGGTCTAAAATAGCAAAGCAGAAAATCTGTCATCAAAATGTCTGTGAAATGATGAAGCTTCCTGGCCCAGTTTGAAAAAAAAAAAAAAAAAAAAAAACCCAAAACCAAAAAACACGCTAGCCTTGGATGACTAAATTAAAATCACCACCTAAGAGCAGGTGAGGTGTGGCCTTCATCCATATTTCCAAAACCCCTTACTAATGGGTAGTAAATTGAAAGTTATATCTCTAGCCCTTTATAAAGAAAGCACCTCGCTAATACTGTAATCATTCTGCAGCCTAACAACAGAGGAAATCGTGCCATAACAAATACCCTGTTACTAATGGTAACATTGATTTCTGCAATCAGCCATTAAGTCTAGAAAATGAAAGACAGTTTGAGGCACCTCGAGGCACTGCCTTGCCCACTGTTAAAGACATAGCGGCACACTTTTGAGGGTCATTTTGTAAAAGTTTTTTTCTTCTGTCTGGATTTCTCCCCACTCCTTGGTTCCGATCCCTGTTTTGGTCTGGGAAACGATTCACCGCTGCACTTGTTAAGTAGATGCCGGTTTTAGTTTTGCTGTTATGGTCTTGCTTCAGCATACTCTTCTTTGAGGACAAAATTAGTATTAAAATAAAGTGGGACTCTGCCGGCTTATTACAAACCAGTAAAGAATTGTTAAGACACATAAATCTGGTCTGCACATTCCAGAGATTCCGATAGCACTTAATGCCGCTGCTTAAATACCCATGAAACATACTGTCTACTCCTGGAGTCCTAGACTTGTTTGGGATTTATTACTGATGAGACACTTAGGAAGTGTCTCACCAGCAGCATGAGTGCCATAGAGGCGGTGAGGTCACAATACCTGGAGTGATGGCCACACAGAACATACCGATTCAAGGGAAGGGTTTTCACGTTGCCCTGTCTGGCGGTGGGACCCATGTAAAGATAGATCCCTACATGGGAGGCAGCCAAGTGCCAGGTATTCCAATGCCAGGAGGGACTCTTTCTGGCCTCCTAGGATGGGGTCTCCTCTTCCGATGTGTGTTGCCTCTGATTTTGGATTGGGACCTTTACAGGACACGGACGTAGAGAGCAAACTGGTTCCCTTAAGTTTTGAGAGTGATGTGGAGTTAACAGTGACAGATTTCCATCCCTCTCTCAGACCTGCTGAAATGTAAGGGTCTCGGCAGAATATTCTGACACCAAATGCTCGGCTTCATTAATGACGTGTTTACGGTGTTTTTCTCACCTTCTGGCCAAGTGATAGCCTCGTGCTATTCCTATCTCTGTTGCTTGCCTATCTCTCAGTGCTTGGTTGAAAAAACCCATTTTGCTTAAAAAGAATCAGCCATGCTCATGACTTGAAAGAGAATTATACTTGAGTTGTGGTTATCTTCTCACTTTTATTTCCCCTCATTGAAGTATTTTACAATTGTGAATACTGATTCTTTCATTTCTGGTTGACTTCTTTGTTTTCTTCATATTCAAATGAGACCCTTTCATAATTTTCTGACTAAGTAGGAGAATTGAGGGCATACCAATATGCTACCGCATCAGCTGTGCGTCTGGAGCATTCAGGTTTCTCTGGGATTTAGGACTCTTAACCAAATCTGGTTAGTCCTCCCTCTTATTTCCAACAAGTTTGACTTGTATAAAAGTGGGATTAAAATAAGCATTTAAATAAAAATCTGGATACAATGGGTATTTTATTATTACCTGTTAAAGAGAAACCTGCAAGGTGAAGGAGAAAGGAAAAAAAATCTTTAAGCCCTTAAGTAAAGAAAGAAGTACTTATTAAGGCTTCTATTAAGAAATAACTGCAAAACACGGTTTTACAAATTTCTCAGACTGCATAACAATGTCGCAAAACTTAATTTGCATCACTTGATTCTTTTTTTTGTTGAAAACTGGGTCAGTAGGGCCTGAGAAACTATTTTTTCAGATCTTAACCAATGAATTCTTCTTTATAAATCGCTGCTCTTAACATGATAGTAGTTCTGAATTCATCATAAAAAAACCTTTTTACAGAGCCTCTTAGAACAGATCTCTAGAAGAAGGCTTACAATGAGTGGCAGAGACGTCCTTTGTTATCTGATGTAATTCTTTGCAAAGAAGGATTGGGAACGGAGTGGCTGTTTAAAAATGTCTTGCTCAGACCGAGACGAAGAGGGGGTCAAGTTTGCAATCAAACAGTTATTGCCGAGATGGGCGACTGTCACTGCCTAGGCTAATGTGGGATGCAGCTGTTTGTTATGTGAGCAAAAGAATGTTTGAATCAGTGAACATGTGAAAATGATTCCAGTGAACCAGAAAATGTGTTTGTTCTTTGGCTCACCAAACTGCTGAGAACCAAGCTTAAGATCAACTGCGAAAACTAGGACCTCTGACAAATTGAGAGGTCATATTTTCTAACAGAAAATGGACAAAACTAGTGTCACACAGATCACTTTCCCATCTTCCCCCTTTGTTGTTATTTTTGTTGTGTTGTTGTTTATTTGACTTACCAGTAATTTCACACGGTGGTCAGTGTCATTCCTGCCTCCGTGTACAATGCAAAGAGCAACTATTTGGAAAGCAGGAGCTTATAAATTTTACTCTTCTATGACATTTAGAAAGCGGGGTGGCTCTTTTGATGCCTCCTCATTTCTGGCTTGCGTGCAGGCACTCTCATGGCGTTAATCTTTGCGTCTTTCTCTGAAACCTCCTCTAAGTCTGAGCTCGAATCCTAGCTTTGCTCTGAGTCAGAAAATGACCAAAGTTCTGTTTCTTCAGATTTTGCTTTGGAAATCACGCTCAGAATAATTAAAACTTAATGTACTAAGAAACGATACTCTTCATTATATCCAACAGGGCAGTTACCTTCCGAATTCCCCAGAATTTTGGAGTGGGGATAATTCAAGTGTTGACGGTGAGAAGAGGGTAATTGAATGCATTGACCCTCTGTTCATTAAATAAAGTCGGCTAAGTTACAGGATCAATGGAAAGCCAGGGAGAGATGTGAAGATGAAAATATCGTTAACCCCTACTACTTCTGGTATAATATTTTGAGATGGACAAAGATTATTTGGTCAGCTGGGCTAAAAGCCTGGAGAGGTCTTCTTTTGTTATTAGAGCTGCATTCCTGAAATGCTGGGTCTCCATCCCATTGACCACAGCATCAAAGGCCTTTATCGGGGGCGCTCTCGCATTTACATGGGGTGTATAGTGATATGATAGATTTTCTTTCTTTCCCACATCTTTTTCTCATGTGGCTCCCCCTCCCTGCCCCCATTCACGATAACCAGTGCCTGCTACACACACAAACAAATCCAGGCACCCAAAAGAAGAAAGAGAAAAAAAAAAATTTTGAGTTTGAGGATTAAGATCTTCATTTTTTTTTTTTTTTTTTTTTTTTTTTGCTTGTGCATTCCAATTGTTCTTAAAATATTTGGCAATGTCAATTAGTAACTGAGCAGAGTTAGCTGATGAACACAATTTTCCAGTAGACTGAACACCCTATTGTTGCCGAGCGAACAGCAGATTTCTGAGGTCATTATCATTCGCTGGTTGCTTGGCCCAGCTGCTTCCTGCTGCAAAAGCCAAACTTTATACCGGAGCTCGGGGAGGCTGCAGCAACAGGGGGCTGGACGCGGGGGGGAGGCGGTGGGGGGGGAGAGGGGAGCTGGCTGTAGAGCCGAAGACAGTCATTATCAGCAGAGGAAACAGAAAGTAAAAGTTTCCAGGCAATTCCAGGAAAACTGCTGGAGCAGGCGTCTTCCTCCTGTTCCATTCCAGCCACCTTCCACCTCTAGGCAGGGAATAAAAAAAGACTCGGGGCGACCCCCCGGGCATCGTGGCAACTAATCTCTTTGCCGAGCAGAACTTTGGAAAACAATAACCCCATTTATAAATAATACTTAAACATTTTTCTGCCCAGGCTCAGGCATGTGAGTGATGCCTTCCTTCTTAGATAGACTCCTTCGCTGTTACAAAAAAAAAGTGATTTTTAAAGTGATATTAGGAACGTGAAATTAGTCAACTTGGGGGTGACAAATAGGCCGCATTATTTAATTTTCCAGAAGGAGCTTATGAACAGATCATAGTCTGAGGTTTCTTTTAAAATCACATTCAGCTTTAAAGGTACCCTCTACCCCACCCTCTGCCCCTGCTTCCTTATTTTTCTGCCCCCTCACCCCACCCTAACTCCACCCTCCCTTCCCCACCTCCTAATTTGGGAGCTGGTTCAGTGAGATGAAAAGCTGCACTTTTTTTAAAGCTCAGCTGTGAAAGCCGAGCGCCATATGCAGCCCTTCCGTCCCTGCCGGGGAAGCGTGTGCAGGCGGCCGCCGTGTTTGCGGAGATTTACAGAGGCTCGTCTCGAAGCTGTGCCCAGGCGGACGCCAGCCAAGGCCTGTCCTCTGAGCTGAGAGCCGAGAGCTGAGGTGGCTGCCTGCCTAGGTGAATAGGCCGGCTGGTCAGGTGGCTCCCGGGGAATGTCAGATGGGGCACAGGGTCAGAGGCCCCCATGTCTTCACCTGGTGGCCACTTTTCCGCTGGGGTCCCGGGGTGGTCTGTCCACTTGGGACACCCTGCTCCTGCCGGGATCACAGTTGCTCTCAGATGCTGGTTGATTTATGGCTGTCACATCATCCTCCTCCTTCCTTGGGAGCCGGATGCCTACCAGCAGTTCCTTTTTAGAAACTTTTCGTTCACTCGGTGAACCCGTATCATCTTGTGTTTAGAAGCGTGGATTTGGGGACAATCAGTCACACTCTGGGGCTTTTACCATCTTTCTGACCCCTTTACATGCAAAAACAAATTCCACTTCTCTGGTGGGGGGGAGCTGCTTGAAGCCACTCCACTGTCTCTTGGCATTCCAGAAAGAGAGTACTAGCTGGCTCTAAAAGTCTTCAAACTGGGAGTATAACATCAGAGGTATGTGACGTAAATTCCCAGAGGCAGAGCCCCCTCTCTGCTCCAGCATATACCCAGGCAGGACATGGTTTTGTATGCGAGGGATTAGATTTCAGGCTGAGGGGTCACTCAGATGTGTTTATCTGGTGGCCTCACTTTGCCCGTCTGCAGGATGGGCACGGTGTTGCCTGGGCTGCCCTTCTATTTCCATCACTCATGCCCACTGAGCTTCTCAGGGGCTCCGTGATGCTTTCTTCCCTCTGGACATTAGCTCGACGGATGGAAACGTTCATTTAAACCTAAATTTAATCGTAAGAACGAAAATACAGATTAGCTAAGGACAGGTTACAATGAGGCAAGGAATTAAGTAGCCAGTTTTCAAAACAGAGCTTGAAGCGTTAGCTGTGTGATTTATGTTAACTTGAATGGGAGGTTCCAGGCTCAGGTCTTGACCACTACTTCGGGTGTGTTGGGGCGGGAATTAGTGGTTTGCTTTGCAGACAGCCACAACGTGTCTCCTGATGGAAGATCTGGCCAAAAGCAGGTATCATGAGCTTCCAGGGGCTGACTCTCATCCACTCGCACGCTTACCATGCACTCCGGTAACTGGGAAATGACACCCACCGTGTTATGTGAGCCCTGCCAGGGGCCACTTCGGAAGAGAGAGCTGGGGCAGCCTCTGCACGGAGGACAGATTGGGGTCTTTCTGACCGCCCAAATCCTTTCCCTGCCAGGTTGCTTATCCTTTCAATCCTTTCTCTGCTTTGAAGCTCTGTGTCCTACTCATAGGAAGTGCATTCCCAGGAAGGGTAAGGTAAGAAAGACCTTCTTGCTCTATACCTGAGTGTATTTCCCAGGTCTGCTCCTTCTCCCAGAGAAGTTTCTTGCAGGTAGCCTGGATGTCACAAAGGGGTGGGGACAGGGCCAGCTTTGGCAAGGCCCCTGTTATACTGGCTTCGAGATTCCACTGGGTTCTAGAGAGAGACCATGGAGATACTTGGAGATCTAGAGATGGAGACAGAGCAGATTTCTTGGGAAAGAACTGTATGGGGAGCATTTGGAAGCCTTTTGAGCTGGGGGAGTCAGGGAAGTGAGTAGTTAACTCCTTTACCCGTAGTGCTGTTTTGGAGCATTGATGGCAGGGGTGCAGAGATCAGGAGATTGGATCTGTGCACACTCTCCAAATCCATGATGACTGGGCTGGAACCTTTGCCATCTGTGACCCTTGGGCCTGTTTGCTGCCTTTCTGGATGTCTCACCTCCTTTCACCTTCCTCTCCTCTGTGGGCATCTGGTGGGCACATCTCTCCACCCTTGTTGACCGGGCTGGCGCATGGCAGGAGGCGGGGGCCAAGCGAGGCTTGCAAATGCAGAGGAAAGGGGATCTCCAAGAGGGGTGCATGGCACGGGATGGGGTGGGCAGGTGGTGGGGGGACTTTGATCTCCCCAGGAAGCAAGCGTCGCTGCAGCTGAGAGCAGCCGTGGGTCCCCCTTGCCTTTTCCTGGCAAGACGGGGCGATGGCAACATTTACTTAAGCTGTGGAGTCTGGCACTGCCTCAGCCAGGCGCCATCTGGAAAGCCCTTCTCAGAAAGCCATGCTCCCTATCCCCAAAAGAAACTTCGGGGAACAGGACTTGGGAAGAGCTGTGGGTCTTGTTTCTTGGGCACAGCCTACTCATCGAGGCACCTGAGCCAGGCTGGGATCCCCTGGGAGCCACATAGCTAAGACAGGTCTACCTAGGGGTGCATGTGGGCTCCTTGCTCTCCGTGGGGCCCCTCGGTTTAGACTCGAGCCGGGTCTGGTTTACGTTTACTCGGGCTGTGTTTCCATCTATTTGTTTTGTCTTGCATTTTGCGTACTGTCTTTACCTAAATCCTTGCATGTTGTGAGTGTGACGGGGTGGCGCCAGCTGGGATTGGTTAGTGACTGCTCCTACCCTGTCATAGCAGGGCTGATCAGCAGAGTGTAAGAGATGAGTGCCGTGCCGGCAACACGGGATCTAGAACTCAGCGGCTCAGCTTGCAACAAACAGGGCCAAACGAAGCACAGAGATTTGCCACCATCCTTTCCCTGAGCCACATCTTTTAAAAACACTACAAAGCCCCCAAACAGTGCATGTCTGAACAAACACCATCTTCAGCTACCTGATGGGTGGGCCTGGGCCAAACGGGGGCTGTGAAGAAAGCAAGGGCAGCAATCCAGGCAGAACTCATTTGCCTCCTGCTCCCACCGCCCCTAGGAGAAAGTTGTCCAGGGCTTATCTTCTTGTGGGACCCATCTCTTTGTTGCTGTGAGCCTTGGAGGTTTTGTGTGACATGTGGCATGTGTCTGGGAGAAGCGAGAGGCACAGCAAAGCTGACTCCTTGGCTACCCACCACGCCACATGGGAGGCCGGCCCTCCCCTTAATGGTGCCCGGCCAGGAGGCTGCCTCCAGTGTGGGCATGAGAATGGACTTGGCTTTAACACCTCCTCACTTGCTTCCAAAGGACGGGGTCATTTTTCAGCTTTTCTTGCAAGGCAGTGTCTCCCTTTGGGGAACCTTTCCATTTTACTCCGTGCCATGGGGCCCAGGACATTCCCCAGAGAAATCAGTTCTCTCCCTCACAGAGGCATTGTGGGACTAGACTTTTGGCCAACGCTAGTTTCTATTCTTTTGTTTGACCTCAGTTCCGCAACCGTTTGACGCACGATGAAACGGGTCTGTGCCATGGTACTCTCTTCTTTTCATTAAAGTAATGTCCAGAAACTCTTAGCGCGGTGGCGCGGTGGTTGTCATCCTGGTTTTTGGGCACTCTCAGTTGTCCTTAATCATCTTGAGAGGCATTTTGGAACATTTCCAACGTGTTAACGCTGAGTTCAACATGAAGTGTGTGCAATGGTGGTTTTCTTGAAGAACAAGACAGATACATGCTTCTCTTAATTGCTATATATATACATATCTATTATATATACACACCCATATATAGGTATTTAATTTGTTGCTAAACTATTTGTTTTTATTTTCATTTCATTTCATTTTTTTAAATTTAGTAATTTGCCCTGAAAAATTGGAGTGATCCGTCAGCAAAGCTGCTGTGTGGCATGACAGTCCCCGTTTGAGGGAGAAGGCTTGGCAGTGTTCATGTCCATCCCCGGCTGGGGCTGGGACCCCTTAGAAATGCCCTTACTACTGACTTTCAAAACCTTTCCACTTGGGACTGGGCACGGGGGCTCACACCTGTGATCTCAGCACTTTGGGGGGCTGAGGAGGGCGGATCACTTGAGGTCAGGAGTTCGAGACTAGCCCGCCCAACGTGGTGAAAGCTCATCCTTTTGTAAAAATACATAAGTTAGGTGGGCGTGGTGGTGGGTGTCTATAATCTCATTTACTCAGGAGACTGAGGCAGGAGAATCGCTTGAACCCGGGAGGCAGAGGTGGCAGTGAGCCGAGATTGCGCCACTGCACTCCAACCTGCGTGGTGATAGTGAAACTCCATCTCGAAAGCAAACGAACAAACCAAACCCGAAACCTTTCCACTTGTTCTCCACAAGTCCTGTTCACTGACTTTATGATGCATGTTGTTTAATGACTTTATTATTTTTTTCTTACTGTAAAGTGATTCCTGTTCATATTGGACATTTAAGAGATACAGATAAACAAAAAATTAAAAAAAATAAATATATATGTCTATCACCATGCAGGAATCATGACTGTGAACATTTTTTTTTTCATTAAACTAGTAAATATTTTGTTATTGATGCACAGTATATGTAAAGATTTTGGAGTACACGTGCTAATTGGATACATTTATATAAGGTGTAAAGATCAAATCAGGGTCATTGGGACCTTTATCACTTTAAATTTTTGTTTTGGCTGGGCACAGTGGCTCATGCCTGTATTCCAACAATTTGGGAGGCTGAAGTGGGCAGATCACTTGAGCCCAGCAGTTTGAGACCAGCCTGAGCAATATAATGAAACCCCATCTCTACAAAAAAATACAAAAATTAGCCAGGGTGGTGGCACATGCCTGTAATCCTAGCTACTTGGGAGGGTGACGTGAGAGGATCTCTTGAGCCAAGAGGTGGAAGTTGCAGTGAGCTGAGATTGTGCCACTGCACTCCAGCCTGGACGACAGAGCAAGACCTTGACTCAAAAAATATTATCTTTTCTTTATGATAGAAACATTTGAATTCTTCTCTTCTAGCTATTTTGAAATGTACAATAGATTACTGTCAACTATAGTCACCTTACTGATCTTTCAAACTCTAGGTGAACATTTTTAATTCATACCTTTCCAGTCCTTTTTAGGCAACTAAAAATGTGTTTAGTAAAAAAAGTACATACCTCTGTGTAATTTCTTATTGAAATATGTATCATATTTTTTTTTCTTGTCATTGAATATTTCACACAAGGATCAGCAAAGTTTTCCTGTAAAGTACCAGCTAATGAGTATTTTCAGCTTTGGGAGCCACGTGGTTTCTGTAGTGAACATTCATTTCTTCCATAAATAAGAGTGGGATGGCCAAGGCAGGCAGATCATGAGGTCAGGAATTCGAGAACAGCGTGGCCAACATGGTGAAACCCCGTCTCTACTATAAATACAAAAATTAGCTGGGCATGGTGGCAGGTGCCTGTAATCCCAGCTACTGGAAAGGCGGAAGCAGGAGAGTTGCTTGAATCCAGGAGGCGGAGGCTGTGGTGAGCTGAAATCAAGCCACTGTACTCCAGCCTGGGCAACAGAGCAAGACTCCATCTCAAAAAAAAAAAAAAAAAAAAAAAAAAAAAAGATGGGTGGAGGTGCATCTCAGCATCCAGAAGCCCACAGCCTCCCCGTGCTAGGCAGGTAATTCACAGAGTGAGGCAGACACATGAGAGAGTTTACCCTGAGGCCTGTGTAAGCCCCTTGGTGCTCACATTTGTTCTCAAAGGACCTGAAAGGACAAGGAACCACTTCTGTTAGCTCAGTAACTTTTTTGGCAAGGAGGAGTAACTCTTTTCCTCTGTAGAATCTGGCCAATCCTGGTGACTTCCTGGAGGAAGCGGAAAAGTCTCCCTCAGCCACTGTGGCTGACTCCTCCCCCTGGGGTCAGCCTCACTGGTTTGTGTCATTGAATCTGGTAGCCATTTGTCTGTGTCCTGGGTGCAGTGTTGGGACCCGTTGTTTGCATCATGCTCTCTTCGCTGGAGGACGATTAGGGTGCCCTTGTTGAGGAATCACTGATGCTGTCTCGGGCAGGCAGCTTTTCTTCTGTGTGGAGTGAATTCAAGACGGTTTAGTTCCTGCCCAGTGTGCCCCCCATTTTGTTGCCACAGCGAGTCTCAATTCAAACCGACTTTAACTACAGCTAAAACCACAGAGGAGCAGGGATTCACAGGACTGGAAGGTCTAGACTTTTAAGTGAGGTGGATTTAGCAGCTCAAATGGCATCCCCATGGACATCCCTCATAGTAGCAAAAGAGCTGCCATTGCTCACACCTCACATCCCCATGCCACCAAACAGAGGAACACTTTTTTTTTTTCTGGTGGCCTAGCAGTGATCTTCTTCATCCCATGAGGTCTTTTTATATTATTATGCCCATTCCTGAACCAGCCACTACTGCCAGTGGAATGGGGTGTCACACTTGGTTCATGGCAAGCAGGTTAGTCCTTGGAGAAGTGGAAAAGAGAGAATGCCATCTCATCCATCCCATGGCTGAATGAGACAGAGAGAAGCTTTCTCACAGAGATTCAGATGGAGGAGGAGGAATGTAGCTTGGGTGACTAAATAGTGTCTAAAATGTCACGGCTCTGGGGTTCTTCCTGTAGCAGAGGCACTGGCCCTCCTGTTCAGGACAACTGAAGAGGTGTCCCAGCCTCCCTGAGCAAGGTGGTTTGGAGGTTCTGTACCTGGTGACAAGGCTCTGTCCCTCCCCTTCCTTCATCACAGAGCTATGACTTGTGTTATTTGGGACAGCGAGTTCTTCGGTCACGTTCTCCATGGGTCCATTCCCACCCGTTCTCTTCTTTGTTTCGGTAATACTGAGTCTCCTCTCAGCCCAGAAGTGACAAAGGACACCAGCAAAATCAAATGGCATGTCCTTCCATGTGGCCATTGTGTGTGCATGGCTGCGTCCTCTTTATGTTGGTGAAGACAGGAGTGGCGCCCAAGAGAAAGGGAAGCTGGAGGAGAAGCTGGTCTGTCTTTGGGAATGGCCCCCACATAAAAGAGATTTGGAAAGCCACAGAGGAACAGTGGTTAGCTCAGGGACGGCGACTCAGGGTGCTGGGCCTTGGATGTCCTCTCAAGCACAGGGGAGCAGCCTGGTCATCTTCCTGGCACCTCCTTCTTCACTGCCTCCTCCCCAGATAGAAATAAGATGCCTGCGCCCCAAACCTGCATTTGTCCTCGCTCTGAAGGGACTCGGTAGGAGATAAGATGGCAGGGTCGGGCTGCATGGGAGCGTCAGAGGGGTTGAGCGTAGGGTGAGCCCGGGCTCCTGGCACGGGCTCCCATTTCCCGATTGTCTGGGAGTGTTCCACAGAAAGTATCACTGGGAATCTGCCCTCCCAGAGATGCCTGGCGGTCTGGAGAGGAGAGCGTATCAGCAGATGTGTCAACTGAGGCATACAGAGGTTGGATTGAGTTGTAAAGCTAGAAGCGGGGGAGCTGGCACTGGAACCCACCTCTGTGTGACCTCTCGCCTTTTAACTCCACCTTTGGGCCATGCTGGAAGTTGTGTAAATTTAGCAGAAGGCAGAACTGTAGCTCACCAGCAAACCCAGCTCTGGCTGGGCAGGCTGCAGGGATGTCAGTGATCACCCCTTCCCTCTCAGTGGGGGCCATCCCCACTTCCCTTCAGAGGAAGGAGCAGGGAAGGAGGATAGCCCCGCACTTACTCCCCTGGCTGATGTCTGATGGGACCTCTCCTGAGCCCCACACTTAGGCTTGAGGTAACCACCCCCCAGCCAAGAGCTGTGTGAATATCCCCAAGCCCCTGCTGAAGGTCACACACACAACAGATGACATTTGTTCCCCTAGTGTCCAAGACAGGGAGAAGGAAAGTGGAAGCAGCCTCTCCAAGGCCACAGGAGCATGGCCTGGCAGACAGGCTAGCACAGCCTGACTCAGGCTGCCCAGCTCTCCGCCTGCGTGAGCTTGCCCGAGTCTCAGTTCCCCGGTCCCTCTGACACTATGATGATCGGTGAGTGTCCTTCACGTGTTTTAGCCCACAGCTCCGTGTGGGGAGGTGGCCTGAGTGTGTGGCTGGCGGGAGAAGGGGTAGTAGAGGGCGTGGTAGAGGGACATTGTTGGCACCACCTGTGCCTCACACAGGAGCTTACAAACTCCATCCAGAAGTCAGTTCTTCACTCCCATCCCTTCTCCAGAAGAGGAAAGACTCCCCCAAGAGAAAGAGGAGATCTGTAACCCTCCTGCCTGGTCGGGGCAGTCCCTGGAGGTGTAAATTAGGAGGGCAGGATGATTATCTGGGAGGGCCTTCAGAGGAGGGGCAGCTGAGGGCTTCATTGTGATGGGCACAGAGGACTGGAGCAAGCAGCCACTTCACATTGGCCACATGTGGGGCTTGGGGCTGGCACGAGGCCCTGGCCCCACCTAAGATGCGCTTGGGAAAAGGGCCCAGGACTCATTGGAGGGGCTGAGCCTGCTGTGATGGATGGGAGGAGGCCAACAGGTTCCTTCCTTGTGATCACGCCTGTGTGTGTGTGTGTGTGTGTGTGTGTGTGTGTGTGTGTGTGTTGAATGCATGTTGTGCATATGGGGACATGGATATACTGGTGAGTGTGCTTGTGCTGTCCTGGGGTGGTGGTGCTGTATGTATACCGGCAGGTTTACCTTAATCCTTCAGGTGTAGGTTGCTGTGGGTGCATGCGTCCCTCTGTGCCTGTGTGTGTGTGTGTTTAAGTATGTGTTGGCCTGCGTGTCTTGGACTATGGATGTCTTGGACATGAGAGAGGACATGCATGTGTTGAGTATGTGTATTGGTATGTGCACGGGTGACAGTGGCTCAGGATGTGAATGCCAGCGTGCATTTGTGGGTATTGGGAAGTGTGAGGATATGGCATTTGGCTATGCAGTTGTGATGCTGTGTTGGCGTGGGATGGGGTGTGCGTAGTGTGGACAAGGATGTGTGTGTTGGGATGTGAGTATTCATATGCATTTGCCTGTGTTGGCATGGATTGGGGTGCATGTGTGTTGCATAGCATGATGGCTTATTACATAGGGTGGATTTGACCTCCCCCAAGGACTCTGACCTTCAGCTTTCCTTAGAGGAGGGGTATCTGGGTCCTGAGGCTGTCCTTGCCCGTTTTTCCAGAACCTTCGTGCATCACTAGTGGGGTCTTCCCTCCCTAATGCTGGCTCAGCCTCTGGCGGAAGATCTGGCTTTTGGGATGCGGGTTGGGAAATGCAGAAAGCCCTGCCTTCCAGTCTACAGCTGTGGCCTCCGCAGCCTCCTGCATGTCCTGGAAGAAGCTGGGACTTGAGGCTCTGGGGTCCTCATTCAGGGATCCTCTGTTCTGGAACTCAGCCAGCCCTGCGCCTGGAGGAAGTTCATGAGCTCCATAGGGCAGGGGTTGTGTTGTCTTCAGCCGCATTTCCATCTCAGTCCCCTGCACAGGGCATGGAGCGCAGCAGATGTCAGGGAACGTGGTCAACTTATACAGAATGAAATGAAATGCCTTCTCCCAGCAGAAAAGGCACTTTGCCCAGGAACCAACTGGGATTCAGTCCTTCCCACCACTCTTCCTGTAAGAACCTAAACACACAGCAGAGTGCCTGCCACCATAGACCTTTGGTGTGGGTTATTGTGAGCTGGGCGGGTCACCAGGTGCATGAGGGAGCGTGGGGGGCTGAGATGGGGTGCAGGCACCAAACCTCATGGTGATGCATTCAGTTTGTTGGCTGTCAGCATCTTGGAGACCCCCTCTCCGAGACAGTAGTGACCTTGGCTCCATCCCCAACTTTTCCCTGGATGACTCTTCTCCTTCATGAGCCTAAGAGGCAGCTCTAGAAGTAGCTGTTTTCTTTCTTGCCTCCCTCTTGCTGAAGTTCACCAACAGAATAGCTGCGTCACCCACTTGTGCCTGTTGGAAGCCAGGGTGTGGGGTAGAGCCTTCAACTGTGCATACCGCATCTTCGGTCTGCAGAGTGTTTAAAGCCTAAGCCCCATGGCCAGCACCTGCAAAGTGATCTCATCGCCGCTTTCGGGTTTAGCTGGCCAAGTTCTAGGGACACGATGGAGGATTGGGGGTGCAGACCTGGGATGATGGGAGTGGAAGTGAGCCTGGCCCAGCTCACTCCAAGGCAGGGATTTCAGAACGGCACCCACACATTCTGCAGCCAGCTGGGGGTATTGACCAGAGCCTGGGGACCAGATGCCACTGGAACCTCAAGGGGTCAACATTAATTGGCTTTTCACGCCCTCTGTGTGCCCATACAGAGGAGATTTCAGGAATCTCCCTTTCCTGAAATTCCAACACATCTTTTCCCAGCCATTTTGTAAGGTCAGAAAGAGCAAATTTCAAGGGACAGGAATTAGTGGGTTAGGGGAGCCATGAATTGGATGGAAATTTTCCTGGAAATCACCGAGACCCCACATGGCAGCTTCACCAGCTTCTGCTTGAAAATATGTACAGCCAGGTGCATTGGGGTCCATGGTCCTTTTTTGGTTAGTGGTTGAGGAAATGCTATCATCTCCAGGAGGTAGGGTCCCACGGGAAGAATGCTGCCTGGGTCCAGGAGACCCTTCAAGGGAGAGGGAACGTGAGTGCCGGAGAAGGGACAGAACGTGGGTGCCCAGGAGGGAGAGGGCAGAGCGGGCTCCTCCAGGGTGGGGCTCCTCCTCCCGCCCAAGCTCCTTATCAGGAAGCACAAGCTTCCATGGAGGCCTAGAGGGCCCCTTTGATGGCTGTGGCTCTTTGGGGAATTTGGATGGAACGTGCTGGAACCTCCAAGGGAATGCAGTACTCTGGAGGGCAGGGACTGCCTGATGAGAACTGGGGCCATCAGGGATGGTGACTGAGCAGTGACATCCGCCCAGGCTTCCATGCTTAGAATCCCCCAGTGACTTCTCGTTCATTACGTATGGAATTAAATCCGCAGTGGACAAGTTCCGTCACCTAACTCTCCCTGCCTCACTCTGCTGGAGCCCCGCCATCTTCTCTCTAGCCTCAGTACCTAAAGCCAGCCCTGCTGTGGCCTCAGCCTTGCCTGCTGCCTCTCAGGCCTGTTCTCCCCACCGATCATCCTGGGGCTGGCTCCATCTCACCCTCGCCTCAACGCCACTTCCTTCCGGAGGACTTTCTGGGGCCCTCAGTAGGAGCTGTCCCTCCCAGTCACCCTCTGAAGATGTTTCTCTGTAGGATTTTCATCTTTGAGGCCTTTGGAGGGCATCTTGTTCACTCTTTCTGGTTTTCTTCTTCACTCATTCATTCATTTCCTTTCTTATGTGTTGACTTGCCCCAGTGTGAGCACCAGGAGACCAAGGTTGGTTCCTTGCCACATCGTCAGTGCCCACAACAGTGCCTGGTACATTATACAGGCTCAATAAACACTTTTTAAAAATGTGTGGTAAAATACATGTAACAGGCTGGGTGTGGTGGCTCATGCCTGGAATCCTAGCGCTTTAGGAGGCCAAGGTGGGAGGATCACTTGTGCCCAGGATTTTAAGACTAGCCTGGCCAACATATAAATATATATATTTTTTTAATTAGCTGGGCCTGGTGATTCACACCTATGGTCTCAGCTATTCAGAAGGCAGGAGGCTGAAGTAGGAGGATCATTTGAGCCCAGGAGGTGGAGGCTGCAGTGAGCCACCATCATGCCACTGCATTCCAGCCTGAGTGACACAGTGAGACCCTGTCTAAAAAGAAAATGTGCATAACATGGAATTTACCATTAAGGTGGGGCACTATGGCTCACGACTGTAATCCCAGCGCTCTGGGAGGCTGAAGCAGGAGGATCACTTGAGCCCAGTAATTCAAGACCAGCTGGGGCAATATACTGAGACCCCTATTGCTACAGAAGCAAAACAAAACAAAACACAGATTAGCTGGGTATGATGGTGCATTCCAGATTCTCAGGAGGCTGAAGTGAGAGGATTGCTTGAACCCATGAGATCGAGGCTGCAGTGAGTTGAGATTGCACCATTGCACTCCAGCCTGGGTGACAGAATGAGACCCTATTGCAAAAGAAGGAGGGAGGGAGGGAAGGAAGAAGGGAGGGAGGGAGGGAAGGAAGGAGGGAGGGAGGGAAGGAAGGAGGGAAGGAAGGAAGGAAGGGAGGGGAGGAAGGAAGGAAGGAGGGATGGAGGGAAGGAAGGAAGGAGGGAGGGAAGGAAGGAAGAAAAGGAAGGAAGAAAGGGAGGAAGGAAGGAAGGAAGGAAGGAAGGAAAGAAAGACAGCTTAACCGTTTTAACCATTTTTAGGAGCACGATTTGTGCTATGAGCCATGCTCACATGGTTTTGCTGCCATCAGCACCACCCGTCTACAGAACCCTTCTCATCTGGCAAAACTGATACTCTGTACCCGTTCCCTCTAACTTCCCATTTCCCTCCCCTCAGCCTCTGGCAACCACCCTTTACTTTCAATGAATTTGAGTACTCTAAGTACCGCATGTAAGTGGAATCACACAGTAATTGTCCTTTCATGTCTGGCTTATTTTACTTAGCATGGCATCCTCAAGATTCATTCGTGTTTCAGCCTGTGACAGATTTCCTTCCTTTTTAAGGCTGTGTAGTATTCTACTGTATGCATATCCCGAATTTTCTTTATCCAATTCATCTGTTGATGGTGCGTCCTTTTGGCTATTTCGGTACACACTTGAATAAATGAATGACAACAAGGAGGGTGGGTCTCTACCTCCCTTCCCGTGCACAAGAGAGGAGTGATAGCTTTGAGCCCATGAACGTCATTCATTCATCGATTGTATCCTATGCTACTGGCTTTCCAGAGGCCAGTGGGACCTCTTTCTGTAGTAATGTGCTAATGTGCTATGCTTTGGGGTCTGGACCTTGGCCAAGATACTGAGCATTTCTGAGGGAGGGTTTTGGCATCAGAATGGGCCTCTGCTCAGACCTTAAGCCACTGGGAAGCTACTGTGTACCCTGAGGGGGCCACAGCCCTTTCCACAGCAGCTGGAGCAGGGGCACCCTGGCATAGCTCCCTCTCCTAACCTTACAAAGCGAGCTGTGCTCACAGCCCTGGCCATACACTGGCCTGTGTGAACCCAGTGCTCTGCCATCCGGGCAGGAGGTGAGGGAAGGGGAGGGTATGGCCCCTAGTGCCTGGAGCTCATGTTGGGAGTGAGTGAGCACAAATGGGCACTAGCGCCCCGTGAAAAATGTATCACCGCCCACTGCAAGAAACGTTGCGTGGTTTCTGTAGGAAACTGAAATTCCAGAAAACAACTCCTGTGGGTTTTTTGTTTTGTTTTGATTTGATTTTTTGAGATGGAGTTTTGCTCTTGTTACCCAGGCTGGAGTGCAATGGTGCAATCTCAGCTCGCTGCAACCTCCGCTGCCCAGGTTCAAGCAATTCTCCTGTGTTAGCCTCCTGAGTAGCTGGGATTACAGACATGCGCCACCATGCCCAGCTAATTTTGTATTTTTTTTTTTTTTTAAGCAGAGATGGGGTTTCTCCATGTTGGTCAGGCTGGTCTCGAACTCCTGACCCCAGGTGATACCCACCTCAGCCTCCCAAAGTGCTGGGATTACAGGCATGAGCCACTGCGCCCAGCCCAGTGTGTTTTATTAGAAGTTTGGACCTCTCCTTCAAGCTTGCCCTGTGCCTTTTAGAAATAGAATCTCTGACTCTGCAGGTCCGACTAGGTTAATACTGAGACTAGGACAAAGAGGAGGACATGGCAGTAAGGCTTGGGGCTGGGAAGGTGCTGTGATTCACTTTGATGTCTCAGAGGGGCAGGTCATGAGGATGGAATGTGGAAGGAGAAGGTCCCAGCTTGGACGCCAAGCGTCAGTGGGACTGGCGGACTGGCAAAGTGTCATAGCTGCTGGCTGCATGGGGTCCTGTGTCCCACAGCAGGCACACGGCAGGTGCTGGCCAAGCACATCTCCCCTGCCACTCTCCCAGTTCATAACCTGGGACCTGGGATGAGGTGTCTGCACAAAGCTGGGAGCACAAACTTCAAAGCCCGAATTGTTCAGATATCACTTGGTGGTGTGGACTCTGCAGGGGTCCCCGAGGGCTGTGGGTTCTTGTTGGAGGTCGGGAGAGCTGGGAAGGCATGGGTCAGCAGGGTTGGATGGAGAGATGGTCCTGGGGAAACTGGTGTGCTGGACAGAAGCAGCAAATGTCATGAGTGCAGAGTAGAGCAGAGCTTGGGAGGGCCTGGGCACCAGTGCCCATCGACACCTAGCCAGAGATGGTTGTGGACGCTGAGATCAACAGCGAAGAAGAGGCGCAAGGAGCTTTGGCTTTGGGGGTGCAGGTGCAGAGGGGTCTTCCAGGCAGGAGGTTACTCATCCCGCTCCCGCCTGAGGTATGAGGTATGTCCAGAGGTATGAGGATTCTCACACTCACCCAATAAATGAAGGGGGGGGCCTCCAGGTCTCCTGGGGCTTTCTTCCTTTCCTGGCACCTGGAAGACCTACATACCCATGACACAGGGCCCTGGGGAGCTGCTGCAGACCCACTCCCTATAGTGGGATGCCCCCTGCAACACTGTGCTGTTGGCTAAGCCAGGTCTCCAAACATAGACATAAAGGAAAGGAACATGAGAGGAGTCCTTGGCCTGCTGCAGGCTTCCTCAGACCTCTGCTTGCCCATTGCATTCCAGGAAAAATCTTTTCTCCTCACAGGGGAAGCATTATAAGCCAATATACCTGGACCCCTCTTCTAATTCTGGGGTACCCAACAGCCCTTGACTGATAGAGGCACACCCCTTAAAGGGTGTTTGGTAGTTCTTAATGGAATGCAGCCATGCACAGGTGTACCCATTCCACACCTGGGCATTCTACACCTGGGTAAGCTGCTCCTCCGAGGATGCTCAGCCTGGCTTACAGCTCGCACTGCCTACCTGCTTACGTCCATCATGGGTGTGATAGGAGAGGGCCAGGAACGCCAGAGGTGGACGATGCCTGCGTTGGAATCTCAGTGCAGGTTGCAGAGGGGACAAAGTGAAGTCAGCTTTACCCAGAGCATCCCCAGCCCAACCCCACACCTTACCCACGTGCTATTCACTGCTAGAAACACAATAGTTAGCTGATGGCAAGGAAACCAGAGAATTCAGCCGTACCAGTGGTCTCCAGGGCGAGAGATGTAACCAAAAAACAAAGCGTACCAGTTAGAGTTCATTCCAGAACATGTGGCCGCTTCAAGCTGCTGCGATCAGCCTCTTCCAGGTGACTCCTGAGTGAGGGGTTGGGGAGGGGGCAGTGAGATTCCCGGGGGAGCGGGAGGCTTTCCATCTGCCTCCTTCCTTATGACTTCTGGCCTGTTGGAACTATAGTTTCTTTAGCTACACCCTTTTTTGGGAAGGGAGGCTTAGAATACATTTTAAACTTTTGAGTAGTGTTAGATTTGCAGAAAAGTTGCAAGAAGCATCCAAATCTTCTTATACTCCACACTCAGCTTCCCCTGTTGTTAATATCACCGTGGTACTCAACACTCAGCTTCCGCTGTTGTTAATATCACCGTGGTACTTCAGCCGCAGCACATGAAACAATATTGATACGTTATAATTAACCAAATCTTATACTTTATTCAGATTTCCTTAGCTTTTACCGAATATCCTTTGGTCTAGGATCTCATCCATGATACCACATTACATTTAGTTTTCTTTTTTAATTAATAAACTTTGCTTTTTTAAGAGAAGTTTTAGATTTACAGAAAAATTGAGTGGAAAGTACAAGGAGTAGCCCTATGCTCCCGATCCCCTGACCTCCTCCACTTCTGGACAACCTTTTGTGATAGTTTCTTAGACTTTCCTTGTTTTAGATGACCTCAGGACAGTCTTTGAGGAGTCCTAGACAGGTATTTTGTAGACTGCGTTTTTTTTTTTATAGAGCTGGGGTCTTGCTATGTTGCCCAGGCTGATCTCAAACTCCTGGGTTCAAGCAATCTTCCCATCTTGTCCTTCCAAAGTGCTGGGATTACAGGTGTACACCTCCATGCTTGGCCTATACAGTTTATCAAATGTTCTTCTCATGGTTAGACTGGAGTTATGAGAGGAACTTGGAGCTTGTGAGGAAGGCCAGGGAGATAAAGGTCCATTCTCATCACACGGTGTCAGACACCATCGTGTCATATTCACCTGGCTTATCACTGATGACGTTGACCTTGGTCACCTGGCTGAGGTAGTGTATGTTGGGTTTCTCCACAGGAAAGCCACAGCTGTCTTAAAGCTAACAGGAAGGACAAGCATAATAATTTATAGGGCTCAGTGCAAAATGCAAATGTGGGGCCCGCCATTCAGTCATGAAGAATTTCAAGGCAGAAATAGAACATTAAACCAAACTCAGGGTGCTTTTAGGCCGGGGGTCCTCGGTGATGTGCACAGGTCACAGTCCCTTGAGGCTGGCCCTGTTTGCAGGGAAATTGTTAGATTGTCCAGATGCCCCTAGAGCTCTTTATGCATGGAAAGTGAAGCCCTGTGCCAGCTGTCTCTGATCCCTGGACAGTTGGAGCGGGGCAGATGGCCGGGGAGTGTCCAAGGTACCCACAGCGGGGTGGGGAAAATGGTACCATGAGCAGAAGATGTCATGAGCATCACAGGTGTCTGCAGAGGTCCTGCTGAGGCACCTTCCTGGGAACATGACAAACTTGACCCGAGGACTAGATAGAGAGAGAATGGTCAGGTATACGCAGGAAGCAGTGGTTAGTAACAAATAGCAGTAACTATAATTTTTTTTTTAATTGCTGCTTTCATTAAAAAAAAATTTATTTTTAATTTTCTCCTTTTTCTCAGTGCTCAAAGCAGCACTTTTTTTTTCTCTGGAACTCCTTAGAATAGCTTATTTACAAAATGCCAAATGAGCCTTTATGTTGGACAAACCAGGGAGCTTCATTGGAGGGGGACACCTGGCCTCGACAGCCCCCTACTCCTGCAGCTCTCTCGTTAGAAGAGGAGGGCATCTCACTACCTGGTCTCAGGTGCATACCTGTGGAAGTACAGACTCCTTACGGCAGCACCCGAGCGGGGAGGAGAATGCACAGCTGCCAGCCGGCTCCTCCTTGCTGTTACTTACCCAGCTGTTTAGAGAAGGAGAGTATTTCTAATCAGCCATATGGCATGGAGTTTTATTTGCCTGGGTAAGTTAAAATGTACATTATTGGTCAGCATCTTGCATGCAAATTTTGACATTGCATTCCAGGAGTACCTGCGGAAGAGAGTGGCGGCAGGTCGGATCTGTGTAATTACATTGCTTTGTAGGCTTGTAACATTGCCGTCACTAACGACGCCCGGTATCTCACTGCAACGGCTGCCTGGGGATATTACCGTGAGACTCCTGTAGCCAGAGAAAGATTATGTAAACATGTGCGATCTCGAAAGTGAGTAATGAAGTTGAATACTTGTTGCAAAAATTAATAAATGGTTGATTTACACGTGATGGAGGAGTCTCTTGTGTGAAAACTGAGTCACCCAGTGTAGTGATGGATAAACGCACCTCGAGGCACAGATGACTTGAAGAAATTCATCCTTTTCTCTACCGATATGATCAAATGGACAATTGCAGCCCACACCTTTCACTTTCTACTTGACTAATATGAAATCGTCACGAATATATCTTTCTCCTGCTCTTGGCTTGTCAGACTCTTAACTCTTGCTTCAAAGGACAGCATGTCAGCTGTATGGGCCTACCTGCAGTTTCTGGAATGGCCCATGTAGTCCAGTACTACAAGGAGGTGCCCCAAGGTGGCCTTGGACCGATCTGATTCTGTCCCCTTTTTCATTTGTAGTTCTTTTTTTTTTTTTTTTTTTTTTTTTTTGAGACAGAGTTTCACTCTTGTTACCCAGGCTGGAGTGCAATGGCGCGATCTTGGCTCACCGCAACCTCCGCCTCCCGGGTTTAAGCAATTCTCCTGCCTCAGCCTCCTGAGTAGCTGGGATTACAGGCTCGTGCCACCATGCCCAGCTAATTTTTTGTATTTTTAGTAGAGACGGGGTTTCACCATGTTGACCAGGATGGTCTCGATCTCTCGACCTCGTGATCCACCCACCTTGGCCTCCCAAAGTGCTGGGATTACAGGCTTGAGCCACCGCACCCGGCCTCATTTGTAGTTCTTAAGAATAAGGGTGGAGGCCGGATGCGGTGGCTCATACCTATAATCCCAGCACCTTGGGAGTCTGAGGAGGGCAGATCACCTGAGTTGGCCAGGAGTTTGAGACCAGCCTGGCCAACATGGTATAATGCGATCTCTACTAAGAATACCAAAAAGAAGTAGCTGGGCCTGGTGACACACACCTATAGTCCCAGTCCCAGCTACTTGGGAGGCTGAGCCAGAAGAATTGTTGGAACCTGAGAGGTGGAGGTTGCAGTGAGCCAAGACCACACCACTGCACTCCAGCCTGGGTGACAGAGTAAGACTTCATCTCAAAATAATAATAATAGGGATAGAATGTTCTGGGGATGTAACATCTTGAGATAATGGGGAGCTGGCCAGAACGCCCTGGACTATGATCCTGTCTCCCCCTAGAAATTAGATATCCTTTGGTGTTTTAGCTCAGCGTGTCACATGGCCCAGGGTATGCAACCCTGGGTGCTGCTTTTCCAGGACCCTCAGTTGCAGTGCAGGTGGCTCACACGAACAAGACTACATCCACCCCAGGAAGCTTTCTTGCCCCTTAAGGGACCCACTTGCTATAAATCCTAGGCTTCTGTTCCTCTTGCTGCCTATTTGTAAGTAACAAATCTGTGTCACATAACTTGTTACGTGTCTGAGTCATTGAACTTGGACAGGCTGGCAGCCATCCTCACACATGCCTCCAGACCTTTGCACATGTCATTTGTTCACTTGTGTCCATGGAGGTGCTACAATGTATCCTGAAGTTATTACCCATCTACTAAATGTCCATTGAGTCACAGTTCAAGTGCCACCTGCTCAGAGGAGAGGTCCTGCCCATCCCTGTCTATATTCGTCCCTCCCTGGAAAATTAACCCCCTTCCCTTCTGACCCATGTGTCCTTGATGGTGCTTCCCTTTCTGTTCTAGCAAAGAGGAGTGTTTGTGAAACCAAACAGACCGGGGTCCAGATTCTCAGTTCCACCAAGCACCAGCTTGTGTGGCCTCCAGCATGATACTTTCTGAACCTCAAATATGCCATCTGTAAAATGGGCAAACACTAGTTTCTAGTTTGTAAGGCTGTTAGGATGAGATGATGTGCCTGGCACATAGTAGCTGCTCAGTGAATTTTGTTCCAACATGAATGGAGGAAGTGAGACTTTTGTGATGTCTGTCAATTTTTAGACGAAAGAGGAAGAGGGAGGCATGTGGGAAAGAAGGTGTGGCAGAGACAGAGGTGAAGCGCCTAAGTGAGCCAGGTGTGTTTAGGCGACAGTGACGTTCTCTGGTTGGGAATGTGCTGGGAACCCTGCATTCTACACAGACCAGGGCCAGCACTGTGTAGAGCTCCATATTGTTATCTGGGTCTTGGTTTCTTATGTTTTCCTGTCCTTCAGACAGCCACCCTTCTCCCCTGCTCTGCCAGCAGACATTTCTGGAGCTCCTGGGTCCCAGACAGCGGCATGGCCACGTCCTGTGTGAACTCCCCCGCCCCTCCCCGTCACTCTATCATGGGATGAAAGCTCCAACGTGTTGCCAAGGGAGGATATTACACAAGGCCCCTGAAGTGGTACATTAAGGCAGTTTGGATTTCCTCTTACTGCTAACATTGATTACTATTAATTAAGGTTGATATTTACAATCAGAGGGAGTACAGGAGCAGATCATTTTTTATTAATCACTATTCTGGATTCATCATCAGTCATCATTATCAAAATATTCAGACAGTGGACAGTGGCTGAGTTTTAAAACTCAAATAAGTGATTAAATTATATGAGATGATAGAGCGTATATGTTCTCTGTCACCTCTCTCTTTCCTAGTTTTCCCTCTCGTCCCTCAGTGTTCTCAGCCTCCTGCTGTGCATTCACCCCCCACCCCACCCCGTTTCCTCTCTCCTGCATACCCCTTCCCTTCCTCCTCCTCCTTACTTTCTTTTCCTCACCCATAAACAATACCAGCCTGAAGTTCTGCAACTTGCTTTTTGCTTTCAACCATGAGGCTTCAAGATAACCTTACTTTTTTTTTGGAGGGGGTGGGGGGAGGCATTTTTGAGATGGAGTCTTGCTCTGTTGCCCAGGCTGGAAGGCAGTGGTATGATCTCAGCTCACTGCAACCTTCATTTCCTGGTTCAAGTGATTCTCCTGCTTCAGCCTCCCAAGTAACTGGGATTACAAGCACGCACCACCACGGCCGGCTAATTTTTTGTAGTTTTAGTAGAGACAGGGTTTGACTCAGGTTTCTCTTACTCCTGTTCCTGTGAGTGTAACATAACCAGTAGCCATGGTGGCTCACGTCTATAATACCAGCGCTTTGGAAAGCCTAGAGGGGAGGCTCTTTTGAGACCAGGAGTTCAAGGACAAACCTGGACAACATAGCAAGACCCCATCTCTAGCAAAAAAAATGAAAAACCACAACAAGAAGTATAATGGGCCATAAAATAAATATGGCCTGGTATTTTATATATTTTTTAGCCATTCCCCAGTTGGTGGGAATTTAATTTACTCCCCGCCACCCTGCTTTCTTCCCATTGCTGCCATAGTCAGTGTCACGGTAGGCATCCTATCTGTGCCTTAGAGCAGGCGGGAGAGCAATCTCTTGGGTAGGCATGAAGAGATGGGGGAAGAGCCACAGCCCACTGGGCTCCCCAGCCCCTTCTCCACGTCCTTCCTGGACTCTAGCCAAATCCAATGAGGCACGGGTCCCAGACATGGCCCTGGGCACTGGTTCTGCTGTGTTTTAGGATCAGCCACTCCCGGAATGCTTGGTGAGGGGTACCTCATTCTTCCCTGTCTCCCCACATTCAGTTCCTGCCCACTTCTAAAGGCGTCGGGAGTTGCCTCCTCCTCCAGGGACTTAAGGTCACCTGCTTTCTCCTACGAAGCTCGCCCAGGAACTTGTCACTGTAGAGTGAAGCTCGTGGGTAGCTTTGTTCTGATTTTTGAGCCCCGTGAAGACAGGAATGGAGTCACCTCATTTCTCTCCCCAGGTCATTATACATGCCCACCAAGGGCTCGTTCTCTGAAGGACAGATGCAGCTGTTGTTTTTTCCATGTGTTAGTAAGAGAGTGAATGCTTCCAGGCTCTAGCGGCTCCCTGTGTGATTGCCCACTTCGCTGGGCTCATTGGACCTGTCTGCGTCTTGCACTCCGAGGACTACTCTCCCGCTCTTTCTGTCGTTTTTCAAAATGCTCCAGTGTGGGTCTGTCTTGGGGTCTTTGGACTTCCTATTTCCTTTGCACATCCTTTTCCTCTGTGGGGTTTGGACTAGGGACTGCGGCTTCTCCCACCTTCTTCCCTCTGCAGCCCCAGTCTTCATCCACCTCCCAGGGTTCACCTGGGATCCCTGAATTCACTGTTTCTGAGCTCCATGAAGCCATTTGCCCAGCAGCGGTGTTAATCTGTGGACTCTGGCCACTAACATCCTGGCATTTGGAATGAGAAAAGTGGAATTTAGGGGATGCTGGCCTTCCATTTAGTAGTCTTTTTTTTTTAGGTAGGTAAACAATTGTAGGTAATTTAATTTGTCTGTTAATGGTGCACATGGATTTGCTAAGAGGGAAATGTCACTGAGTTGTGGACACACACTGCATATAATTCGATGAGAATCGGCCTCTGATGGGCAGCAATAAATGTCAAACTGTTCAACATTGATTGCTCGTGAAGGAATATTGCTTAACAATGAATAGAATACCTTTCTAAGGTTCCTCTATTGGCCTGACTTTAAAAGGAAATAGAGACGGACCCCCTCTGTGGCTCACTGCCTCTTAGGCTGGGAGGCAGAGGGGCTGCTGGGGAACAGACAGCTGGGCTTCTCTACTCAAACAGGCGCCTTTTAGTGGCTCCTCAAGCCTGCCTCCCAGAGCAGAAGAACGAATGCTTCCAGCCTCTAGCGGCTCCTTGTGTGATTGCCAACTTCTCTGGCCTCATTGGACCTGTCTGCGTCTTGCACTCCAGGGACTACTCTCCCGCTCTTTCTGTTGCTTTGCAAAATGCTCCAGTGTGAGTCTGTCTTGGGGTCTTTGCACTTCCTATACTTGCCTTTTTTTTTTTTTTAAATAGAGGTGGGGTCTTGCTATGTCATCCAGGCTGTCCTGAAACTCCTGGCCTCAAATGATCCTCTTGCCTTGGCCTCCTAAACTCCTGGGATTGCAGGCATGAGCCACGGTAACCAGCCTATGTTTTCTGTGTTAAGTTCCACTTTTCTTTACTTTTCCCTGACCACTCATCCAGTGTCAAAGCTCATCTGGGTCATGACCCCATTCTCTCCGTCGGAACCATGACCTCACCCTTACGTATTTAACGAGCTGGTATTTTACTTCCATTGTACTGGCGTGTTCTCCGTCTCCCCACTAGAATGCAAGCTCTATGAGGGCAGGAATGGTGTAGCCCCATTCTTAGAGTAGCTCATGATACAGGAATGATATACCTTCTTTATGATATTCATACACAGCAGTAAGTACTGATAGACCCAGTGTGTTAAATGCATTTCTGCAGTCATGCGACATGCATGCATTTTATGAAACAGCAACCTCCCAAGACGTGAAAAAACATGCTTGAGCTTTCTTTCAAATGAATCTCCCTTTAAGCAGAAATTTCTGCTTTGTGGCATGAAGAAAGCAGTTTTCCAGCAGTGGTTGGTCCTTTCTACATTTCAGACAATGCAGTAATTTGTCTGGAGTATTGGGTCGGGGGTTCTCACTGATGGGGCCGGGTCTGTCCCCTCTGGAAACTGAAATCTTCTTCACTGCACTTTGCTGAAGATGACAGTGGCTGGGCACAATGATGGCAAACTCTTGAGTGTATAGGAAGAATAAAAGGACTTAAGTGAAGTGGAGATTTCTTGCTAGTTATCACCTTCTAGAGTAAAAAGAAAACCTGATTCTTTCCTTCATCTCAGGGGAGCCTCTGTTGTTATACAAGACCCAGGTCAGGAAAGAGAGTTTTCTTACTCTACAGAAATAGAAACCTGTCTGCTTTCACTAGCATTGAAGAAAAATGGTTCTTTTTTCATTTTTCTTTTTACAAAAGCACCTTGCAGCTTCTGATGATTGAGGACGGGGTGGGATCCTCCATTGCCCAACCCTTTAGCCCCACCATTCTGCAGACCTCGGCGTCCTTGAAGGAGCTCAGGAACAGAGATGAACGTGTGTGGGTCAGCCTGCTGAAAACTCACATTTAAGAGCGCTGTTTTGTGGATAATCCATGGTGGGGATCTTTTCCCCCTAGGATCAAGTTTTATGCTTGACCCTGAGAACCAGATATTAAGAAATATATGCTATGAAGTCATTTTGGCTGATTTAATGGAAACTTCCTGTGGGCTCTTAGGCCGAGGTTTCAAGGTGCAGAGGATCTTATGATCTAACTCTGCCCCATGTGGGTTTGAGGATTGCTGCAGGGACCTGCCAGCTTCTACGTGTATGTCTGGGTCAGGGGACTGCTCGCTGCTTCTTGAGGGGACCCATTCAGATTAAGTCTTTCAGATGAGGGGAATCCTAGTGAAGCCCACGGGTTTTGGACTCAGTCAGGCATGGTCTGAGTCTCAGCTCTGCCCACATAAACTGCTGGATCCCCAGCCAAGACTTGATGCTCATGTGTATACTGGGGAATCATCGTACTTACCTTAGATGACTATTGTGAGAATTAAATGATGATTATCTTCCTTCTAAACAACAGCAGAGTACATCGCAGGCCCTTAGTAAACGCACACGCTCTCTCTCTCTTTTTAGAATTGCCCTGAAATGTCAAGGTCCCAGACTTCCTTGGGGTCCTGTAAGTCAAACCGGACTCTCCCAAGGCCGAGGGACAAAATGCGGTGTCACTTCGAGCCTTGATCCTTATCTGCCCTACTTATTCTGTGCCTGTCTGAACCAATGCACTAGGACAGGACCTGCCGGCTGGACCAGCGACGCATCATCCGTGTGGGCTCAGAGGGGTTCCCTCCCCTTTTGGGGTCTTACTTCTGAGACCATTTTTGTCTGCCTGAGGACCACTGATTCTCTGGTTCTCTCCTTCCCCAATGTGATGTCATTGCTTCCTGCACCAAACTTCCTTTCTCGGTCTGTTTTATGGCTCTGAATCGAACTTCTCAAAAGGGCTTTTTACCATCATTCTCAGCAAACTAACACAGTTAGCAGAAAACCAAACACCGCATGTTCTCACTCATTCGTGGGAGTTGAACCATGAGAACACATAGACACGGGGAGAGGGCCATCACACACCGGAGCCTACTGAGGGGTCGGGGGCCTAGGGGAGGGAGAGCATTAGAACAAATACCTAATGCATGTGGGGCTTAAAACCTAGACGATGGGTTGATAGGTGCAGCAAACCACCATGGCACATGTATACCTATGTAACAGACCTGCATGTTCTGCACATGTATCCCAGAACTTAAAGTAAAATAATAAATAAGTAAAGTTGAGTTCCTCACCACTGAATTACTCATTGCTGGCCAATCTCTCAAGTCCTTTCTCAGGGGCCTGATGAAGCCCTGCCCTCACCCCAATCTTTATTAAGGTGGCATTGCCACTCTGGGGTTGTATACCCCATAGCAGTTAAGGTAACACTGACCGCTCTTACAAATGACTTGTAACATCCAGCGTCAAGGCGCTTTCCCCTTTCTCACCCAGAGCTCAGTCAGTGTGGGGATCAGCTTTTATTTAGGGACCAGGCCAGTGGACACTTCATCATTGTCAGTGTGCAGTTTCCTAGGTGACGCGGGGCATTGAGATCCAGCTGTCAGGAAACAAGAGCACCACCAGAAAGAAGCAAGGGACTCTCTAAGAAGTCGCAGATCTTCACCTGGTCCAGATTCCATTGGCTGAAACTCAGTCACGTGGCCCCGGCGACATCACAGAAGCCTGGAAAATATCTCTGGCTGGGAAACCGCTTCCAGCAACCACCCTAGGTCACGAAGGAGACAGGAATTGCTAGTGGGCTGCTGTTTCTACTGCAGATCAGATGTGGAAAAGGTCAACAACCGTTTGTTTAATTGCATCCCCATGTTCCCCTTGGCCTGGGGGGTCAGGGTGCTGGTAGGGATTCCTTCGTTCAGGGGACCTCACGCACACCCCACCTCCCCAGCACCGGCCACCTGCGCTTGTTACGTTCATGCTCGCTAGGTTTTTGTCCCCATCACTGATACACAGCAGTCCACAAGGCAGCCTCGGGACATGCGCCCTGCCACATCCGGGGGCAGGAGTCCCTCCCTTCCTTGTGACCTCAGTACTGGATTCTGTACCCTTTGGGTATGGCCGGTTAACCAGCCACTGAGCCACTTCTGTGCCTTGCTTCGGTTTCTCATTTCTCTTTTTTATCCCCATGGAAATCGAAATGGCCTGCTGAGATGCAGACACCTGATGTCGAACGCAGGCCTCAGTCCCCAGCCTTCAGGGCTGGTTCCTAGGGAACCCATGCTGGGCTCTGGGGATTGCTGTTCCCCCTTCTAGGTTGGCCTCTACTTCTTTGAAAATGTAAGACCCATGCTGAAATCAGTCTCAGGATTGATTGTCCATGACAATTGGCTTTCCCTTTCTCCACAGTTCCTCAGATATCACCGCCGCAGTTTTCAGCATTGCTTTCCCAAGCTCTCTCGGTTCCACGCTGCAGAATTCACAGGAGTGTGGAGATGGGGATTCTGGTAGAGCAGGCATGGGCTTCCTGACGTTCTTTGTCATCTGTATCAGGCTCCCGTTGGTCAACAGGTGTCTCTTCCTTCCCCAGGACCTCTCCTTGCAGGGCAGACAGAATGAATAATCCCTTCTCCCCTTCTCCTTCCCCAAGGTGATGTCATTGCTTCTTGCACCAAACCATAGTTCTTTTCTCAGTCTGTTTTTTCGCTCTGAATTGAACTTTTAAAAAGGGCTTTTTACCATCATTCTCAGGAAACTAACACAGGAACAGAAAACCAAGCACCTCATGTTCTCACTCGTGGGAGCTCATCAAGGAGAACACGTGGACACAGGGAGGGGGACATCACATACCAGGGCCTATCTGGAGGTTGGGGACAAGGGGAAGGAGAGCATTAGGACAAATACCTAATGCATGCGTGGCTTAAAACCTAGATGATGAGTTGATAGGTGCAGCAAACCACCATGGCACATGTATGCCTGTGTAACAAACCTGCGTGTTCTGCACATGTATTCCGGAACTTAAAGTGAATTTTAAAAATAAATAAATAAATAAAATAATGTAAAAAGGTGCTTTTTTAGGCTGGGTGAGGTGGCTCATGCCTATCATCCGAGCACTTTGGGGGACCAAGGAGGGCTGATCACCTGAGGTTAGGAGTTCGAGACCAGCCTTGCCAACATGGCGAAACCCCATCTCTACAAAAAATACAAAAATTAGCCAGATGTGGTGGACGTGCCTATAATCCAAGCTACTTGGGAGGCTGAGGCAGGAGAATCACTTGAACCCGGGAGGCAGAGGTTGCAGTGAGCCAAGATTGTACCACTGCACTCCAGCCTCGACAACAGAGTGAGAGCCTGTCTCAAAAAGGAAATAAATACATAAATAAAATTTAAAAAGGACTTTTTAGCTGCTCTTAATAACATATATATTTTTCTTCCTTTGGCTTTCTTAAAGATAAGATCATTTCAAGTCCATCACTTAGGTCTAAAGTTCCCTTAAGAACATGTTCCTCCTTCTTTCTACGTTTTATTCAAACCATCAATTAATTGATTCACTTAACACATCTATGCATATGTGCATGTGTGTGTATATGTGTACTTGTATGTACATATATGTGCATGAGTGTGCTACACACGGCCACTGTCTTCTTTTCAAATCTCATATCTTTGGGGAGTCACACTGGTTTTTCTGGTCTCAGCCTTCTTCCCTGTCACCTGGAGCTCTCTGGTTGCACAGATGACATTGTGATGTGTTTCAGAGCGTCCTTCTCTTTTTCTGGGTCATCTGCTTGGCCAGGCTCTCATGCCCTGGAATCCTACCTCTCTTTACTGCAAGAGTTTTGAACCCTGCTATGTTAAAATTTAGGATACACATTGGTTCATGATGAATTACAAACGTTTATTGAGATTTTTAAAAAATGCCAGGCAGTGTGGTAACTTATTAAATGGATTTAATCCTTGTAACAACTTTTGAAAATTGAGTTCTTTTTAAAACTTTCGTGGATTGGTTTATTTTGATGTTTTATTTCAGTAGTTTTTGAGTTACGGGTGGTTTTTGGTAACATGGGTAAGTTCTTTAGCAGTGATTTCTGAGATTTTGGTGTACCCATCAATCAAACAGTGTACACTGTATCCAATATGTAGTCTTTCATCCCTCCCCCCTCCCGCCCTCCCCACCTCCCCAAAGTCCATTGTATCATTCCTATGCCTTTACATCCTCATAACTTGGCTCCCACTTATAATTGACAATATACGGTATTTGGTTTTCCACTACTGAGTTACTTCCTGTAGAATAATGACCTCCAGTTTCATCCAAGTTGCTGCGAAAGATTATTATTATTATTATTTTGTTCCTTTTTATGACTGAGTAGTATTCCACGGTGTATGTGTACCACATTTTCTTTATACACTCATTGATCGATGGACGCTTAAGTTGATTCCGTATCTTTGCAATTGTGAATTGTGCTGCTATAAACGTGTGTGTGTGTGTGTGTGTGTGTGTGTGTGTGAGTGTGTGTGTGTGTGTGTGTGTGTGTGTATCTTTTTCATATAATGACATCTTTTCTTTTGGGTGGATACCCAGTAGTGGGACTGCTGGATCAAATGATAGATCCACCTTTCATTCTTTAAGGAATCTCCATACTGTTTGCCATGGAGGTTGTACTATTTCTTGAAACAGCTTTTTGAGGTAGATACTGATGTTATCCCATAGGAGGAAATGGGGATCTGAGGTTCTGAAATGTGAAGTAACTTCCCCAGTGTCACACAGGAAGTGCCGTAGTCTGGATTTGGGTCGGTCTGTTTGATTCCTTGTCTGTGCTCCTAACCACTGTCCCATCACTGTGACCCCATCCTGCCCAGCCTCACGCTCCCAGGTCTCTGAGAACTCTAAGACAACATAATTGTAGTTGTCCAAGCTTCTTGCTTTTTTTTTTTTTTCTGCTTTAACTAATTCTTCCTCATTAGTTAGAACGAAGTCTAGAGTTTTAAAAACATTCCTTCATTATATTCTCTATGGTCCGGAAAATGAAGTTATCATCAGGATAGGTCAAGGTCTTGTCAGATGGGTGAAAACAACAGTAATGATGTATTTTCCTCCCCATTAGGTCTGATGCCTTGCTTTCTAGCCAGCTCAAAGGTCTAATGATCGGTCAGGGAGCGAAAGGTTCTATCCATCCCTTGTCCAGCCTCCCAGCTGGTTGAATTGGGAGTTTTGTGTTTGCAGGAGACCCTCTATGTCCCCCGTCTTTCTGGGCAGATTTTAGCAAACTTCTTGTGTTAGTGTCTCCGGAGCTCCCTCCTCTGGGACCACCCATGGCTCTGTGCTGTATGCTTCCAGCCTTGGGCAGACAGGAGGCTGGGAACACCACTCCTTCACCATTTCTGTTAGGTGAAGGTCTTTGGGATGCAGAAGTCCTGGCGATGAGGGGGGCGGCCCACATTCTGCCTCTCATACTGCAGGCTCCAGCCCTGCCCTCACTGTGAGGTTCTGTTTAGTGCTCTGTGTGGGCCCAGTGCCTACCTCATTGGAACCGGTGACCTCCATGACAGTTCTTTTTCTCCTGTGCATCTCCAGGCTCCTCCCACACTCTCTTCACCTCTCTGGGTTGTACCTGTTGTACACTGTGGTTCCAGGGCGCCAGGCCATTGAGCAGGGTGGCTCCCCTTGGCAGGTCAGCTGCCTTCCCGGGAGACAGGGTCCCTTGCCTTCTGGGAAAGACATCAGAGTCCCAGCTGGGATCTTTTCCAAGGTCTCAAGTTTCCTTCAAGTGTCCCATTGGTACCTAAACTCGGCAGGTCCCAAACGCTGAGTCTTCCAAATGGATGTTCCTTGCTGTGCTGCCCAACTGGGTGAATAGCATCCACCCCACCCCATCCCACCCATATACCAACTGGAACACCCAGGGCGTGGTCAAGGCAGCTCCCTCCCACGCCCCCTGGAGACCCCTCTTTCTGCTTCTTAAACGATTCTTGCATTTGTCCCCTTGTCTCACAGATCTGAATCTCCACATTTCAGGTCTTCATTGGTTTCCCTCTTAAACACACCCTCCATCTGGTCTCTTACCCTGTAGCTTGCTCCAAACCTTTTCCCCCATATCTCTGGAAAGGGGAACTGGGGAAGAGGGTGAGTTACCTGATCATGTCATTTCCCAGCAACCCATGGGCCTTCAGTAAAAGGCCACAGTTGCATGAGAACCTTCAGAGTCCAGCCCTTGCCCATCTCTGCAGCGGTGTCTCTTGGTCCCCACACTCTTGGTTCTAGGATGAGGGCTGGCTCCTGCAAGTTTCCCCAGCCTGTATTCCTTCATTCCTCTGGATCTTTGTGTGTTCAGCTCTCTCTACTGGGAATCCCTGACTTCAGTCTTCCTTTGAAGACTCCTTTGGAAGCCATCCCCCTGACCCCAAGTCTGTGGTGCACCCTGCCTGTCTTATCACAGGTGTTCTCTCTCTCATTCCCTCCTATGCATGACTACCCAAGACACACTCCATATGCTCTGTTGAATGAATGAATGTCCCAGAAATTCAAATTCATCATCAGTGTGGGGTGTTTTCTCTCTCTCTTTTTTTTTTTTTTTTTTTTTTTTTTTTGCAGGTGGAGTCTAGCTCTGTCACCAGGCTGGAGTTCAGTGGCGCGATCTCGGCTCACTGCAACCTCCGCCTCCCGGGTTCAAGCCATTCTTCTGCCTCAGCTCCCAAGTAGCTGGGATTACAGATGCATGCCGCCTCACTCAACACTTTATTTTTTTTTTTAAGTAGAGGCGGGGTTTCACTATGTTGGCCAGGACGGTCTCGAACTCCTGACCTCGTGATCTGCCCACCTTGGCCTTCCAAAGTGTTGGTATGACAGGCATGAGCCACGGTGCCTGGCCTGATTCTTTAATACATAAAGTAAATGTTGTTTCTCCCCATCCTTGTTCTTTCTCTGTGCTGTGCAGGACCCATGAGCATCTCGTTTCATTTCCCTGAGCAAGTAGTGCACACTTTCTTTTTTCTTCTTCTTCTGATTTCAGTCTTCTCTTGGTCTTTCTAAGAAAGACTGTAGAACCTCGCGTGAGGGCTCTTAAGTTTTCTGGGATTCAGGAAGCTGGTGAAGGGGGCTGGGGACAACATCTTTTCTTTGTTATAAGGATTAATTGCTTTGTTTGTAAAGTGCTATAAGCTTTGTAGAGTAGAAAAATCAAACTATTGTTGGTTTCTTAATTGTTTCAAATGAATGTCATTTTCTCAGGTTTTTCCTCTTAATTTGATATACTTGATTAGCAAAAAAAAAAAAATAGCAAATTTCAGAGGAAGATGTTCTAAGCTTCCTTTTATCATATCTCCAACCTGGAAAACCTATAGCAAAGGAACATGGGCTTAGAGAGGCTGTGGAGGCTGCTCCAACCCCAGTAAAGGTGTGTTTCATTAGGTGGAGACTGGTGTCACTATTATCCATCAGGAAAGGGAGAGGGTCCTTAGTCTGCCTGTGACACATGTATTTTCTTTCTTTTCTTAAATTTTATTTTATTTAAGTTCCAGGATACATGTGTAGGATGTGCAGGTTTGTTACATAGGTAAACACATGCCATGATTTTTGCTGCACCTATCAACCCATCACCTAGGTATTAAGCCCAGCATGCATTAGCTAGTTATCCTGATGCTCTCCCTCCCAACCTTCCCACCGACAGGCCCCGGTATGTGTTGTTCCCCTCCCTGTGCCCATGTGTTTTCATTGTTCAGCTCCCACTTATAAGTGGGAACATGTGGTGTTTGGTTTTCTGTTCCTGCGTTAGTTTGTTGAGGATAATGGCATCCAGCTCCATCCATGTTCTTGCAAAGGACATGATCTCATTCCTTTTCATGGCTGCATAGTATTCCATGGTGTCTGTGTACCACATTTTCTTTATCCAGTCTATCACTGATGGGCATTTAGGTTGATTGCATGTCTTTGCTATTGTGAATAGTGCTGCAATGAACATACATGTAGATATATCTTTAAAATAGAATGATTTATATTCCTTTGGGTATATACCCAGTAATGGAATTGCTAGGTCAAATGGAACTTCTGGTTCTAGGTCTTTGAGGAATCGCCACATTGACTTCCTCAATGGTTGAACTAATTTCCATTCCCACCAACGGTGTAAAAGCGTTCCTATTTCTCCACAGCATTGCCAGCATCTGTTATTTCTTGACTTCTTACATGTATTTTCTATAATCACTCATCTGTGTTTGGTCTACTTGGACTTGGTCCTAGTACTCCACAAATATTTCCTTGGCTCAGATAAAGGGCAAATGCTGATAATTCACCTAAGGAGTAAATAAAACTACTAAGTAGAAGGTACACAGGTTATCTTCTCCAGTGTTTAAAAATTACAGACTTAAATAAAGAACCAGTTGCCGTTTTTGGTCTATTGAATGATAACAAATATTAAAAATGGAAACTTCTGGCTGCCAGGGATACAGGGAGCCAGGGCTTCCAAC
This sequence comes from Saimiri boliviensis, assembly GCF_048565385.1. Lineage (NCBI taxonomy): Eukaryota > Metazoa > Chordata > Mammalia > Primates > Cebidae > Saimiri > Saimiri boliviensis. The sequence goes on along the minus strand of NC_133462.1, from coordinate 24,606,094 downwards.
AATGCTGGTGGCATTCTAAGTGGCTGAAACATCTGTAGAAGACAATGTGTCAGTACCTATCAGGAGTAATGACACGTTCAACTCGTTGACCCAGTAATTCTGCTTCTGAGAATCTATTTTAAGAAATTTATCCAAAGTATGGGAAAAGCTACCTGCGTGGAAATGTTCATGATAGCATCGTTTAAAATGTCAAAAATTAAAACGGGAATTGTGTTAAAATGTATGGCATTGGAGCATTCCATGGAGACTGATCTCCTTGATGGACATGATGCAGTCATTTACAGTGATGATTTTCAGGAGTATGCACAATCACAAAAGGAAGAAATACAACTGAATGTGGACCAGGGGTCGGGCCAGTGAAAAGCTTGCACAGTAAAGCAATGGGATGGAGAAATGCTGAAATAATTACTGTGGGGGCTTTAAGGCATAAAACTGATGACTTCTCAGTCTGTCTCTGTCTCTCTCCCTCTCTCTCTCCCTCTCTCTCTCTCTCCCTCTCCCTCCCTCTCCCTCCCTCCCTCCCTCCCTTCCCCACTCCCTTCCTCCCTCTTTCTTTTTCTTTTGTCCATATATTTTATGACATATGACATTATTTCCGTAAAATTTAAGAAAGAATTAGAAGACTAAACCCCCTGGTGCATGTTAAGAAGGTCACACTTACTGTTTTGTTCTTCAAAAATCTGAAGAGAGGATCAAAGAGACAGTAGTAAACTAGCATAATGATCACATTCCCTGGCACTCTATAGAAAATGACAATTTCCCCCATTCCCTGAAACAAATCTTGACTAACTTTGATAGTTCAGCAATTAGAACTTTGGCATACAATCTTTCTTCTTCAACTCCTATAATTAGTGGTCTCCAATTATATGAATCAATTTCAATTTCTATAAATCAGATGATTTAGAGAGAAGGCTGTTCAATTTCCTTTTCAACTGTATGGTTTCAGCAGCAATAAAACTCTCAGCTTAAAATATCAGGATGCAACTTGCTCCAGAAATATTACCCAGCTCATTTAGGGCTTCTGCCGGCGGCCACAGCAGTTCCCAGGTTTCTAGGTGGTATCACTTCTCTGTCTGCTCCTGTGCCCTGTTCAATTCTTCTTCATGGTATCTGACATCTACTTACAGATTTCCCTCCCAGTGTGGGGTGACTATCACTAGACCTTCCTGGTGTTCTAAAAGAAAGACCCAGCTTGGACCCAGATATATCTCTCTAATGCTAGTGAGCAGGCACATTTCGTGTCTCCTTTTTATTTTTTTGAGTCCCGGGTTTTTCAATGTCCATGGCCCTTTAAGGTGTTCTGCAGGATATGAAACCTGCAGCCTGAATCTCCCCTAAGCTTGGCTTCGGGAAGTGCCCCTTGCACCCTGCTACTTTGTGACGACTCTTCATGAATTAATTCCTGACCCATCCCTGGAATCTGGAGATGTGGTTTCTTTTTCTCCCTTAGTCCTTTAATATATGAAATGTGATTTCTTTCATCTCACAAGGAGCAAGTCTTATTATTCATTTAAAAAAATTCAAAAAGGAAAATAATTTAGCTATTTTTTTATTAAAAAAAAAAAATACCCTGAGAGTCTCAACAGACTCTTCCGAGCATTGAATCACATAGACACTTTCTTGTGGCATTAACTCTTCCCCCTTTGCTAAAAGGAAAGCAAGCCAGGGGCAGAGGGCAGGTTGAGGGGTTGGCTGGAGGAATCTGTGTGGAAGAGAGTTCTGAGTTGCAAATGCACAGCCCCCCTCCTCTTTCTTCTCCCCTTGGAGGAGCTAAGTGGCCAAGGCTTCAGTTTGCTGCTAATGTGGTTTTTAGCAAGATGTCTACTTTTTGTTGAAGATTGGCTTATGGCTTTTATAGTACTCTTAAATTCAGCTTATGTTGAATTATTATTGTTCCTCGTTTTATACATGACTTCCAGTTCCTGAAGCATTAGAGTCTCTTTAAGTGCTAGGGCTGCTGACTGAGGTTTCTTGACAAATAGATCATGGAAAATCAGGACGTTATATACTGGCCTGCCCAAGGTATCTGCAAGGCCAGCCCCCTTGTAGAATGGCTGGGGCAGAGAACCCACAGCTCAAGCTCTCTTTTGATACCTGGGGCTCTAAAGAAACGTGAGCAAGTCTTCCAAACCCAAAGGGAACAAGGCTCATCTCTCGTGGGGAGCTTATTTCAGCAGGGAACCAAAAACAAAAACACAGAAACAAGAAGAAAATTGTAGACATACATGACTTTTTTTTTATTTTAGCCATTAACAATCATGCATTGAAGAATAACAGTTTCAAAACATACTCACAAGCTGGGGTGTGGTGCTCAGGCTTATAATCTCAAGACTTTGGGGGTTCAGGAGGAAGGATTGCTTTAGACCAGGAATTCAAGACCAGCCTGAGCAACACAGGAAGACCCCATCTTTACAAAAAACTTTAAGACATTAGCCAGGTCTGGTGGTGCGTGCATGTAGTACCAGCTGCTAGGGCAGGTGAGGTGGGAGGATTGCTTCAGCTGGGAAGGTCCAGAATACAGTGAGCTTTGATTGTGCCACTGTACTCCAGCCGAGGCAACAGAGCAAGACCCTGTCTCTAAAAAAGGAAGTAAAAATAAATAAAATAAAATAATAAAAAACACAATATTATGTTGAGGAAAAATAAAATATAAACCTGTATGTAATTTCTGTTTTGTTTATGTTTGAATACATATTTTAATCAGATTTAAATAAATTTGATTAGAAAGAAGTCTATAAAAATGCTACTGACAGTCATCTTCACGCAGTAGAAACAGAAGTGATTTTCATTTCTTTTCACACCTTTCTTTATGTTCTAGATTTCTACCACAAATACAAACATGAAATATTCTGCTGACTAGAATGTGAAAGGTTAAAGAGGCTAACAATGTAGAACAAATTTTGAATTTCCAGTATGGTACTTGATCATAGATTGCTCCAGCCGGATTTGCAAGTTCTCAAAGGGTGCACACTCTGTTCTTGTATCAGTCCTTCCGGGCTAGGCATGTGCTTTGACCTACACACTTCCATTGAGATCATCCTAGGTACCTAATGCATATTTTAATTGAATTTGGTTTTGGAAGTTCTGACTTAGTCCAAGTTCATGTGAATCTGCAGAGAAAAGCACCCGTTAGTGAAGGATAAAAGCCATTGCTAACTTTTTTAAACCAAGTTGACCACTTGTTAGATCAAGAAACAGTTTTGTTGTTGAATACACATAATCTCTTCGTTCATGCTTTCCTGATAAGCCCTAGAATGGTGAGATGACTCCCTGTGGCTAGCAATAGAGGATCCTATTAGGCAAGTTTTCTTCAATCAGGATAAAAGAGTCATACATATTCAAAATGAACATTTTAGAATTTATAGACCCTTTCATCTCCGGGAGAAGGTTGTGTATCCTTGTTTAGATCTTCATTTTGCAGATGAAAAGACAGGGGTCTGAGGAGGAAAGGGGCCAGCTCACATCCCTTGCTGAACTGGCAGTGGTTTCAGAACATGGACCACTGACTTTATAGGGTCACTGTAGCTTGTAGCTCCCCCTTGCCACAGAGATAACAGCATTCACCACTTAGATAAAGAAAGCTCCGTGCTGGCAGCAGTGGGCATTTTCTTCCTTCTCCCACGCACTCTTCCTGTAAGCAGAAATAAGGCCCTATTGTTATCCAAAGGGCACTCTCTCCTAAGTATGTCCTAGGGCACCCCAAGATGATGGTGTTGTTTGCTAGGGTCCAGTACCGGGAAATGTCAAGTATTCGGGATTGCCCACGGAAGAGTTTTTATTTTGGTTGAAGAAAAGCTGGACTTTTATATCTTCAAGTGAAAACTTTGGATTTGGAAGGGAAAATATAAAAGTTGGTTATAATGAAGACTTTGTTCACTAGGCGCCCCAGCCCAGTGACTAATAGGCTGGCTGCTTCTTGGAGAAAGCTGTCTTTAGGGGCATTGGGTGAGGGGGGTTAGCAATGAACAAGAGTGGGCAGGTGCTGGGGACTCGGGGACTCAGGTTAGGAGGTGGGGAAGTGGGGTGAATATGCCAAATCCAGTTAGAAAGTATTTAACTAAGGCCCCAGTGTCTCCCAAGGCCTGCCCAAGAACCTTGGTCCATGTGACTAGAGACGATGTTGCCTATCTTCATGAAAACAAATGGCAAGTCCTATCCAGACTCAAGGACCAGGATGTTCTGGATCATTACAATTTTCCTCCCCATAAACTCCTTTAAAACGGCATCTAAGAGAAGCGACTTTCAGAAAGAAAAGAATTCTGGGGACATTGTTCCTTTCACAGCACAAGGTGAACAAAATAAGCCAGGAGGCTTTCTGTCTCCTGTTCAGTAAATTTTTCTGGGTTAAGATTGTTCTTCCAAGTTTGTCTTCCTGAGGTGCAGGAGCCTCTGCAGCCAATGACACCACAGTGAGTGTGGCAGGGAGTTCCAGAGTCCCTCTCCAGTTATCGGGTCGATACACGTACCTAGTAATACAATGCCAATCCATGGCTAAAAATAGCTTCCTTTTGTTACAGATCTCCCAGAACAAAGAGACCAGACCCACTTCATCTGTGTCCCTTGCCCTCCCCTCCCGACAGGCCTAAGACAAACATTTTGTCTTTTCTCTCACATGGATTTTTCATTTAAAAATGGGGGAGAATGAAAACGAAATAGCATGGAGGCCTGTGCACTAAAAAAAAAAAAAAAAAAAAAATTCTTTCGGAATAACGGGTGCCAGAAATCACAATTTCAGCCTCCTGTGTCCCCCAAGCCAGTTTGAGTTTAACCGGATGCCATGACTTATGTCAAATGTGCTGGGGACTCCGCTCTTCGGGCCCCTTGGGGGAACTTGATGATTTCTTTTTCTTTTCTTTTCTTTTCTTTTTTTTTTAAGTGTTCCTCAAAGATATACAAGACGTTACTCCTGATAAAATCCCGTTAGCCATAGTTCAACTTTATATTCCTTGATCAGTCTTGTGTTTTTCTCCCTGACTTTTGCTACAGTTTATGGCTCTGGATTAAGTACCAGAACACAGGGTTTTATTTTCCTTTGTCTAAGTCTCTCTTCCTTTGCCAGGCTAAGTGGATATATGTATGTAGGCCATGGGCACAGAATGTGGGTTGTATTTTGGGTGAGGGTGGAAGTGGGTAGGTCGGCTCATGAAGGGACACGGAATATTAATTAGAAAGTGTTCTCTGTGCCTTATCTGCATAAAGAAAGATAAAGCCCATGTAAATAATATGTGTGTTTCCCATAATGAATGTCCCCTTTCTCTCCATTTCTGCCTAGTATTAGAAATTGCGTTTTTATTATATGAGACATTGGACACATGCCAACAAGTTTTTCTTTTAACTTGATATTTTGGGCTCTGATCTTTGTTAGCACTACAATGGCATGTGTCTTGTACAGTCAGAGGTCATTTCTATAGCTCCTTCCCCCTTCCCATCATTTCTGGGGAATGTTTGTTTTCAAAACAAAGAATTGGGTTAAAGCTGAGGTATCATATATCAGAACATTTTTCAAGCCGAAATTAAGAACACTCAAACCTTCCTTTGAAAGGTCAGATATTATTTATTATTATTATAAAAATGATCTGTGATTTATGAATTTAACTTCTCATAAACCTTCTTTGTAACAGAATATGCAGTCAGAGGCTTAACATTACATTGTTTTCTTTTGACAACGTATCCACGAGACCACTGCAGCTGTTCCTGTACTCACAATAGCAGATTAATTAACACAATCATATGCTGTTGGCTCTTACTCAATGAGTGGGTCTGCAGCGGGATAGATAGGTAAATCCTTTAAATGCGGTGGAGATAAAGCATATACTATGGTAGTTTCATAACTAGCCAGTTTTGCTTCTGACTAGCCAGCCCTATCAGGACCAGGTTCACGGACCGCAGATGCCCTGAGCTGGAATTTCAAAGTCAGCCATACCTATCGCAATGCCATAATGCCCAACATTTGCAAGACAGAAATATGTGAAAGCCGAAGACCTCTCAGAAATCAGCAGCTTGGTTAAAATAGCAGTCAGTCTGCCGCCAGCATTTTGAGTCTGCAGTATTTTTTTAAAGTTCAATCATTGCTTTCCTTAAATATCTCTCTTGCAATATTACTCACTTTTTTTTTTTTTTTTTTTTCTGCCCATCCCTCAGTGCTCATAGTTCTGGGCAGCTGTCATGACTTTGGTTTTTTTAAGTACTAACATATTTTTTTTTTCTTCCGTAAGTGTGCTAATGAAAACGTGTGTAACTAAACCTTCCTCCGCTGCCCAGTCACCAGCCATATTTATTGGCAACTTTAGCTGACATTTTAGGGAACGTCAAACCTTTGTTAGAGAAAATGTAAGGCTTTGCTTTAGAAACAGGCATGCCCATGCCGAGAACGAGGTAACCAGGCAGTAGGCTGAATAGAATTTCCTTCAGACTTTTTTTTCTGATGTCCATTACATATGCAACACTAATTTACTTTTTGTTGTTTTACTTAGTGCAGAAATTGAAAATGTGACAAGCTTTGCTGAATTAAAAGGCTCATTTCATAGACACATAGACCAAGAGAAAGAAGAAAAACAGATCCATAATTTGGAAGCTTTTAGAGCATCCAGGTAGTAGAAATTCAGTCTCTCATATCACTCGCGGCATTTGTCGTGGGTCTGAGATTTCTTTGGAACCGTCTCTGTGCTTTAGTAGATCAAAGTAGATCAAAGTTTGGCCATGTTTGGTCATCGAAGTCTTGAGTTCTTTGGGAAAAAAATTGTATTATGATATCTCTTACGTTCTACTTAGGGGCTGTTACTCAGTGCCAGGTTTTGGATAAGAGGTTCCTGCAGGCACCTGAGCATCAGGCAGATATGGTGTGTTAAGAATCTCTATTATGGGTGGAGCCCAAGTTTTCTAGGATGCTCCTCATACCTGGAGTGTTTGCAACTCTCCCGAGAAGCACAGAGAGAGCAATGGCTGCACAGATCCAAGGCAGAGGGTGACTATCAAAATAGCAACAATAGTTAAAATATTAATAGCAACCTAGCCTTTCTTCTCAACCCTGCCTCTGTTCTCCCATCCCTCTCGTTCAACTATTTTACTAAAATCATAATAAAACTTCCTTAAAAATGATTCAGAACACTTGAGTAATTAGTTGTATGTAGAAACATTGCTTAGAAAAGTCTGAATACCTGATTCTGAGATCAGAACAGAATTGGCTTGGAAATCTGCACAGACAGATGAGGCAGACAGAGAAGAGGTAGGGGGAACGTAGACCCCCAGGATGAGCCATTATGACTGGGTCATTACAGTGAAGGTCAGTGTCCTGACATGTGGACACTTTGCACTATGGGAATAGCTGTTCCCAGAAGCAATGGGCTCCTTGCAAAGTTGCGGGTGTCTTGCTTTGACTTCACTCTGTCCTTCCTTTTACAACTTGCATTTTGAAGGCACCCCGTGAGGCTGGGATTAATTGGCTGTCGGAAAGGGGTGACAGTGGGTTTAACCGGACTTCCAATGTGCAGCCAGTGGTGATGCATCTGACCCAGTTCACGTGGATTTTGGGCTCAGTTTCTAGTACTGGTTCAGCTCTAGGGGTGCCCCATCCTGTCCTCCTTCCTTCCTTCCATCTTCATGGCACAGGAACAGCACCCAAGGACATTGCCCAGAATTAACATCTAGGGCCTCTTGGGGGGTATTTCAGAACTCAAAAGAAGCAGCTATAATCCCAGCACTTTGGGAGGCCAAGGCAGCCAGATCACTTGAGGTCAGGAGTTTGAGACCAGACTGGCCAACATGGTGAAACTCCGTCTCTACTAAAAATACAAAAATTAGCCAGGCGTGGTGGCAAGCACCTGTAATCCCAGCTGCTTGGGAGGCTGAGGCTGGAGAATCACCTGAACGTGGGAGGAGGAGGTTGCAGTCAACCAAGATCATACCACTGACCACTGCACTCCAGCCTAGGCAACAGAGTGAGACTTCATCTCTAAAAAAAAAAAGACGAAGAAGAAGCCCACTTAGCAGTTCTCTATAAAGCACATCAGATTGGGCTTTGTGAATATTTCTAAGATTACACATTATGGCCAAAAACCTAACTGTGAGTTAGGTTAACAGCCAGAGGAGACCCAGGTCTTGGCTTCACTGTTACTGTGGTATTGGGGCATTCAGTAAACTGTCTACCCTTCAAATAGTACCTTACTTCACTGGGCTTAGCCATTTGTGATGCCTCCTCATAGGAAGGTGTAAGAATGCAGTGAGATGTTGGCTATGAGGTGTAGGCTGAGCTGCGTGAGACACCACAAGTGAAGCCTCCGTGCCAGGGCAAAGGAGAGACTAAGGTGCAGGAAGAAAAGGAAGTCTGGTGTGCCGGTGGTGTCTCTGAGCTTACAGCAGTATCTGGTACTAAGTCATCGTTTAGTAAATATTTGCCGAATGAATGAATGAACAGACAATTGTAGGATCCTTGTACTGTTCTAGGAAAGGAGATGGGGAAGGAGGTCTGGAAAGAGGCTAAGTCAACCTCTGAACATGCAAGCAGGCATGCTGGCATTTCCAATGGAGAGAGTTGTCTACAAAATCATAGAATCATCTGACAGAGAGGTAACAGGCAAATACAACCTCTTATAGACAGGAAACTTAGGCCCACAGGGCAGAAGGGATTTGTCCAAGGTTTCACAGCCAAGAGAGAACTTGGGACCAGTTTACCAACTCAATCTCAGCCCAGGAGTTCTTTATGGGGTTCTCTGATTGAAAAAAAAAAATCCTTTTAGTTCTAAACATGGAGTCAGGCTGGAATTCAGTGTCAGGCAGTGTTTGGGGTTGTGACAAAGCAGGAAGGCTGTGTCTCAGAGAAGAAAGACACAGCACAGGGAATGTTGCAGCAAGAGACTCCAATAGAGGCTGGGGAAGGAGGCCAGCCTTTGTAGAGGATGGTTTCAATGATGAGTGGTAGACCTTATCTTTGTAAGGGTAGTCAAACGCATCAGGATTCAGTTGCAAGGATAATTTTGTTTCCTGCACTTACTACCAGCAGCCTCTGTAATGATGCCAGAGTGTATTCAGTGTCTGGCACATAGTAGGTACTTGATAGATATTTATTGGATGAGCATCTTGAAGGAATGTCCAATAAATAAAGGAACAGACAATTGTAGGATCCTCGTGCTGTTCTAGAGAAGGAGATGGGGAGGGAGGTTCCTGGGGAATCTGGTAACCAGGTGTAAGGAGGACTTGAGCCCTGGGCTGCCTTTCCTGCTGCTCCTGGCTCTCTCTCCCCATACCCTGTACCATGCAGTGGCCCTGGGCCATCCTGGAAGTAGCTCAGTGCCTACAAACTCTTTGTTCCCTCTCTCTGGAATATCCTCTGCGTTCTCGACTTGTCAAACTTCCACCCTCTTTTAACACTCAGCCGGATTGCCAGCTCTTCCAGGAAGCTTCCCTTATTGCACCAGTCACCACCAGCTGACATTGTCACTTCCAGGGATGCCATGGTCCTTTGAAACATCACTTTAAGAGTCTTAGTGTTTCCTCCTTGGGGAGGAAGGAGGGCGTCACCTAATGATCCTTCTACCTATGTGTCCTATCCCGTGCCAGAGCACTGAGCAATGAACTGAGACTTGATGAGCATCAGTAGAGAGAACTGCACAAAATAGGTATGCAGTGAAAGCCTGTTAATTGAAGGAACACATGCCGTATTGCATTGCTCTAGGAATTGCACGTGGGGAAAGATAGCAGAGGTTGTTGGGGGAAGGAAATGATTGACATTGAGGAGATAAAGGAGTAGAGATGTGGGTTTGGGCAGCACCTGGGCCTTCTCAATGCACTGATGCTCAAGGTCTTCGTGGATACAGGCTGAGAGTGACGGTCCCGGGCTAGCCTCGGTTAGGTGCTTTTTTATGGTGAGCTAGTTCCACACAGCTCCACGGGACGAGGGGCGCCGTGCCACTCTTCTGTCGAACGTGATGCTGGCATCGCATCCTTCTGTAATAGGGCACAGATGACAGTGCCCTGACAGCCTCAGCTCCAGAGCTAGGGCTGGGAGCCCGCTAGGGGAGCTTGGCTCAGCCATGTGAAGCTCTTTACAAGAGAGACGATTATGGGCCAAACAGCGAGGTGCTCCTCCCCTTCTACTTAAATGCTCTCCTTAAATGCCAGAGAAGGAGCGTCTGCAGGCGCTGACACATACCGAGAGACACTGGCAGCCACAATGCCCATTGGCTGTGAGTGTGTCCCCAGGTGTGTGTATTTCAGGGCCCCATGAACAGCTTGAGTCATCGATGATGCCCTTGAATGGCAAATTGGTCAGAGTTCCACCGTGGTAATGATCACTCTGCCCGTGACCTTTCTAGTGCATTTACATTTTATCACAACACGCATAAGCCACCCATAGGCTTCCCATTGGCTGGGTCATTCCTCATGCACAATAACCCAGCATGCAGGGACGTATCCAGTGCAGATGAGAAAGGGGCAGCTTCTGACACATCTCACTCTATTGTTACATGGTAATCTTTAGCACCAAAGGAGCCCTTTGAGTTAAGCCCACATTTTCTTCCTCTTCTTTTTTTTTCTTAAAGTGAAGGCTCCCCAGTGTAACATGCATCCCTCATGTTCACAGAACCATAAAGATGAAGCACTGGGCTCATTGCTGCTCCTGCACTCCTGTTATGTGCCATGTATGGAGCTAGACCCACCAGAGTGGCCAAAAGAAGAGAGCAAGTAGGTGCCCCAGGGAGGTCCCCAGATCCTGAGTTCTTTGAAACCATTATACTTTAAGATATTACTTTCTAAAAAGACATTACCTTCCCGTATGTGTGAAAGAGTGTGTGTGTTTGGGTGTGGGAACGTGAGTGTGTGAATATGGGGCGTGTGTGTGTGTGTACATTCTCACGCTTGTCATGCAGAAATCCAGCCTGTAAGACCCAAGCAGGGCCAGATTCCAGAGACACCCCCAGAAGCCTCACGTCCTGAAGTTGCAGCCCTGTCCCCATCAGCCATATGTAATCAATTAGCCACGTAACTCTATTGCTCTTTTAGTCATAAATTTTGCATCACTGGAAGCATCGCAGTCCTCTTCAGCTTATAGAAAATTATTAAGACAGTGTGGTGATTCCTCAAAGACCTAGAATCAGAAATCACCATTTTACCCAGCAATCTCATTACTGGTTATATTCCCAAAGGAATGGAAACCATTCTATTATAAAGATGCATGCATGAGTATGTTCATTGCAGCACTATTCACAATAGCAAAGACATGGGATCAACCCAAATGCCCATTAACGGTAGACTATATAAAGCAAATGTGGCGCACATACACCATGGAATACTATGTAGCAATAAAAAGGAATGAGATTGTGTTCTTTGCAGGGACATGGATGGAGCTGGAAGCCATCATCCTCAGCAAACTAATGCAGGAACAGAAAACCAAACACTGCATGTTCTCACTTATAAGTGGGAGCCGAACAAAAAGAACACATGGGTACAGGGAGGGGAACATCACATACTGGGGCCTGTCAGGGAGTGAGGCGGGGGGCAGGAGACATTAGGGAAAATAGCTAATGCCTGCTGGGCTTAATACCTGGGTGATGGGTTGATCTGTGCAGCAATCCACCATGGCACACGGTTACCTATGTAACAAACCTGCGTGTCCTGCACATGTACCCCAGAACTAAAAATTTTTAAAAACAACATTTCAAATAAAAGTCATAAAAAAATCAAAAAAGAGAAATATATTAACTGCGGAAGACAGAGAGGAAAGCGTGAAATAAGAGGTGGAGTGGCTGTCACATCCGGGACTCTGGGACCCTCGCTCGGTGCTTGTTGTCGGGATGAGGTGACTGTGTGGGGACCTATTTCCCAGCTGGGGACAGGAGCTCAAGGCGGTTGGGTCAGTCGCCTCTAGGTCTGAGGCTGCAGTCTTCCGGGCACTCTGCCGGGGGCGCAAGTAGGCAGCGAGCGGGCAGCGAGGAGCGGAGGAACCGTTCCAGCCCCTGCGATCCTGTTCAGCTGAATCGTCACTGCTGCTTCCATTTGAGCCTTTAGGTGACAGTGCCAAGAATAAAAATAAGCCTGGCTATTTTTCACTCATATTTGGTACTTCTTTTTCTTCTTATTTTTTTTCAAATGCCATTGAAATAGAATTCTAATTTTTACTTAAAATATGTCATCTTAATAAATTGCCGCATTATTACATGTTGCTTGATATATTTAAAGACCACCACTTTTCCCAGAAGAGCTCGTTTCCAATAATATAATCACAATCAATAGAAAAACATGATGTTTCTATACACAATATCTGCTCTTTTTTGAGGGCCTATCTGATCAGATAAAAGAAAAGGGTTTATCTATCTATGTATCTAATTAGTTATGCATCTGTGTATCTATGTGTGTGTGTATGAATCTACGTATCTATGTATGTATATATGTATGTATGTATGTATGTATATATGTATGTATCTGCATGAATGTATGTATATATGTATGTATGTATCTGTATGAATGTATGTATATATCTATGTATGTATGTATCTGTGTTTGAATGTATGTATATATGTGTGTATGTGTCTATCTGTGTGAGTATGAATGTATGTCTGTATGTATCTTCTGTTTTTATATCTATGTATCTATGTGTGTATCTGGGAATCTATCTGTATATCTACCTATGTATCTGTCTATGTATCTATATATCTATCTGTATTTATATGTATACGTGTGTGGACTCCTAGGATGTCATAATTTTAAAATAATATGACTTTATATTTCATCTGCAAACATCCAAATTGTAGGCTTTGCATCAAATGTATTTATATATGAAGCGTCTTAATACGTTTCAAAGTAAGTTTTGTGTGACTGTCTTCTTTTCCTAGAGCAATTATTGGGACTTCTCCAGACACTTGCCCTCTTTTAGTGTTCCTTAACTGCAAGGCAGGAGGAGAAAGGGCTTGGCAACTCGGATTCCTCTTAGCCTTGGTTAAGTCTTATCCAGCAAAGGCTTGGCGGACGTGCATGTTCTGGTGGCTGCAGGGCTCAGGGTCAAGGGAGGGGTGGTGGGCAGATGAAGACGAGGTGAAGGGCTCCTCCCCTCGGAGATGTGTCCAAGTCCAAGTGTATGGCCCCACCCCACTCCTCCACCTGCCAAAGATCTTTAGGATCCAAAGCCAAGATAGCATTGCTTCCAGAAGTACTTACTCTCAAGCTCACCCTTAGGCCAGCTCTTTTTACCAAAGAGGCTAATTTTTTTTTTTTTCTAATGAATTCCTTAGATGATTTTAAATCATTTTCCTTGGAACAGGTGTTTTCTTGGGATAGGCTTGAGTTCTAATTGACATCACAGGCTCAGGAGAGGCTGCTTCTAATCCCAGGGGACCCCAGGTTCCAGAATTGCTGCAGGATGCAACGGGATGGGCGTGGGTCTTGCAAGCCAAAACTTCTCCTGGTTTCAGAATCTCAGCAGGATGCAGTGGGATGAATGTGGGTCTCACAACCCCAGGCTTGCTCCTGGTTCTAGAATCTCAGCAGGGATGGGTGTGGGTCTTGCAAGCCAAGACTTCTCCAGGTTCCAGAATCTCAGCAGGCTGCAGTGGGATGGGTGTGGGTCTCACAAACCCAGGCTCACTCCTGAGCCTAGAGTCTCAGCAAGATGCCATGGGATGAACGTGGCTCTCACAACCCCAGGCCTGCTCTGGGTTCTAGAATCTCAGCAGGATGCAGGGGGATGGATGTGGGTTTTTGCAAGCCAAGACTTCTTGTCTTTAAATCTCAGTGAAATACGGTAGGATTGGTGTCTGAGGCAAGGGCCACGACCTCTTATCCTAGCAGTGCTTTCTCATTCAGACCCATGGTTTCTTCATCTGCGCAACAGGAGTGTGCCAAGCTCTCTCCTAGGCTCCCTGCCAGCTCTGAACTTTGTTGAGGCTCCTTCTGGTGCTACTGGGCATTGTTCAGGATGGGGACGAGACAGTTTGAAGAGGTCCGTCTTTCTTACCCTGGGTACAGAGTCCTCAAACCCACAAAGTGAGTCTCAAGGGCTGATTACTTTATGAAAAGGTTCCCATCTACCCCTCACCTTACTAATGGGATTAACCATTGAATACCAAGTAAGAAGTAAATAAACCACTGCCCGTATTTACTAAAAGCTCAATATCATCATGCCAAGTTCCGTTCTGGTCTTGTCTCATGCTCTCCATGAGAACATCCCTCAGTTTCGAGCATGACTTGTCATTCCTGGTACATGGGAAAGGAAGCTGAGGTTTGGAGAAGTTAAAATTTAAGGTCACTTGCTTGCAAATGGCAGATACTGGATTCGGCCCAGCATTGTCAGCCATCATAGCTCTAAGCCACTACACAGGCTGTACAGAATGGGAAGTGCTGGGTGTTAAATCCCTATGTGTTGGGAACCGGGTTTCTTATTTGCTGGCATGGTGACTTCCATTTCACTTGTTTTTATGCTGGTCTTCCAGCATACATTTGACCTCTTTTCATGGGTGGAGACCCCGTTTCCTTCAGTGGCTGAGCAGTCAGGAGCTCATTGCTTGAAAGCAAAATGTTTGCAGACCTTGCTTCATAAAGACCAGTCCATACTGAGACTCACACACCCCTGAAATGTTCACATAAGTCAGTGGGGAAGTAGAATTTGATTTGCAATAATTATTTATCTTGCACAGAGCTCCTGAGGGCCACCCCATGGCAGGGAATGAGGCAAGTCCTATTTGATCTCAGGTCTTTAACCCATTCATGCCTAAGGTGGCTTTTTTTTTTTTTTTTTTTAATTTTTGCAATCAGATCTTGGTGATTGCCTTGAGCAGTAGGAGATAAATAACTCCCACATGCTTAGCGTTCCGATAACGGAACCCTAGGCATAAATGAGCTAAAGGAAGTAGCTCAGGTGCTGGGATCCCCAGAGATATGGCTCCAGGGGGAGATACTTTGCGATACTGATATTTTCGCAGGAAGGCAAGGTGAGGGAAAGTAAACTCTAAGAGGGTTGAATTTATTCAGTAAGTAATGTAGGTGATATATTTCAGCCCGTGGACCTAGTTTGATCAGATCCAGATCTTTGCCCAAACGACCCATCTGGTCAGATACCAGGGAAGGAATGTCATTCCTAGGTGCTATGTCTGCTCCGGGGAGAACACAGCCTCTTTACGTAGGCACTTGCAGGTTCAATGGGAATGGAACCGCATGTCGAATTGCCTGCCTTGGGTCTATTAGATCTAGCTTTTCTGGAGTAAATTGTAACATGCATCTGCAAACTCTGGAACAAGGGCAGGGCTGGCTGGGAGTGTGGGTGGGAATGGTTTTTTTTTTTTTTTTTTTTTTTTAGTTAGCTAGCACCAGGGACAGTGGAGTAGATATTTTTAAACTTGGGGTAGGGTTGAGGTGACCAGGGAAAGAGGCCCTGGAAATGGTGAGTGATCAGAAAGATCAAACTGTGTATGCCCAGGCCAGCTCCACTGAGGGGAGAGAGAGGGCAGCTTTGGCTGGAGACTCTGGGGAGCAGCCAGGGGGTTAGTGGAAGAGGGTTGCCCTAAGCAGGGGACTTATCATTGTCTCATCCACTTGGACGTTTAAGCAAAGTAGCCATCAGGGACCCACATCTTCTCAAGATATTTTATTTTCTTAAGAGAAAGGAAAAAACAAAAAACAAAAACAAAAAAAAACTGAGACACCTCTGTTGCCCTTCCAGCAGACTAAAAGGGTGTAAGCTGGCTGCAGAGTTCTGTCTTGAAGGGTGTCACACAGCAAGGCAGTAGGGGACACCGGTGAGAGGTCCCTGAGCTGTGAGAAGGGACTGCTGCCCCTCTGCCCTATTTAAAGTTGGATTTCTAACTCACTCTTGAGGGCAAAAGAAACCCCAGATGTGGCAGGGACTTAAATGCAAAACACAAAATAAACAGGAATACAGAAAGGCCTAAGATAAAATAGAAGTTTTTTCATAATTATGAGAAGGGGATACCCTCTCCAACTCTAACATCTGAGCCGGAAACTCTAAGAGGAAAGGCTGACAGGCTTTACCTTTCTTCACTTTACCTCTTTATTTAGCACAGTACTGGCAAATTATGCTCAATAAATATTTGTTGAATGAATTCAACTGCATAAAAATTAAACACTTCTAAGCAGCACATGTGTGCACACACACCCTCCCAAACCCAACCTTAACATACAAAATACGGTATGACAACAAATGTTTGTTACATACACAATAGACAGAGGGTTAATATTCCCGGAGCAAAGAAAAAAAAAGCCTTAACAAATCAATAAGAAAAAGACAAATCCTTCAATAGAAAAATGGTCAAAGGACGTGAGCAGGTGATTCAGAGAAGAAATACAAATGGTCAATAATCAAAGAACAGTACTGGAAATCTCTGCAGCCATTAAATGTGCGAGACTGACCTGTATTTACTGAGTTGGAAAAATGCCCACGACATATTGTTGAATGAAAGAAGTGGGCTACGAAACAGCAGGTAGAGGATGATTTCATTTACGGAAAATTACGTGAGAGTATCTTAGTCCACATATTTTGTGCAAAAATAGAAACATTCTCAAAGTGGCTGAAGCGAAAAAAAAGAGAATTTGAAGAATATAAGGGTGCCTCATCATCCCCTTACAAAGCCGGCAGACACATGGCATCACTTGGATGGGTTGGGGTCAAGCCCTTGTGGGAGTCCCTGGGCAACCAGGCAGCCATGTCCCCATCCCCTGTCTTCCTGGGGCCAGAGCAGCCCATACCTCTTCGCCTCCCTCTATCTTTCTGATTTATTTTTTTCCCTCTTTGCAGGCCATCTGGGTAGCGGAATTCTGGGTAATTTTTATTCATTTAAAAATATATGTCTGTATGGTTTGGCTTTTTTCTTTTCTTTTCTTTTCTTTCTTTTTACAATGAACACTTTACAAAATTTGGAAAAAGTCTACATTTTTACTTTTAAGGATAAAAGAAAATCTGGCTGGGAAGTGTAATTGGTAAGGAGTTAATATCTTTAGCATAGAGAATTTTAAAAAATCAGTAAAGAAAATAATATTTCAAGCAAAAGAAAAAATCGGCCACTTAGGAGCTCTTATTTAGTGAGTGTCTACTAAGTGTGGAGAGCTACAAAACTTTGTACACACATTCTCTCTTCTACAGCTTGAAGAGGTAGATGCTTTTCTGTCCTCCCTCCCTGGCTCCCTCCCTCCCTTTTCCACCTCCCTCTTTTCCACCTCCCTCTCCCCTTCCCTCTCTCCTTTCATCCCCTCCTTCCTCTCTTCCTCCCTCCCTCTTTCATCCTGCTTTCTCTCCTTCTTTCCCTCCTTTCTTCCTTCCTCTCTCCCTCCCTCCCTTCCTTCTTTTCTACCTCCCTCCCTCTTTTTCTCCTTCTGCCCCCTCCCACCATCCCTCCCTTCCTCCTCCCTCCTGCCCTCCCTCCAGCCCTCTCATCCTCCCATCCTTCCTCCTTCCCTCTCTCCTCCCCTTCCTTCCTCCCTCCTACTCTCTCTCCAGCCTTCTTATCCTCCCATCCTTCCTCCTTCCCTCCCTCCTTCCCTCACTTTCCCTCCCTCCCTTCCTCCCTCCCTCCTGCCCTCCTTTGAGCCCTCTCATCCTCCCACCCTTTCTCTCTCCCTCTCTCCCTCCCTCCCTCCAGCCCTCTCATCCTTCTACCCTTCCTCCTTCCCTCTTTCCTTCCCTCCCTCCCTCCAGCCCGCTCATCCTCCCATCCCTCCTTCCCTCTCTCCTTCCCTCCCTCCCACCCTTCCTTCCTTCCTTCTATTCTTCTTCCCATGAGTACCCACCCACCAAGCATCTGCTTCTTGTCAGATACATACTGGGCTCTTCAGATTCACGTGGCTGCCTTCATGAGGTTTGCGTTCCTACTATCCCCATTTCACAGCAAAGAAGCCTGAGGCCTAAAGAAGCTCTGATTGGTGCACCTGTTTCTAAGGAGGATGTTGTTTGATCCTCAAAAGTAGAACTCACAATTTCCAGAGAAAGAAAAACAAATGGCCCATATGCATATGAAAATACTTTAACCCGATTAGTAATCAAAGAAAAAAATTCAAAAGTTGTTTTGGTTTATTGATTGATTTGCTCCTTCAACCCCCAAAGATTTACGAGATTGATAACAATGAGTATTGTCTATAAGGTTGGGAGAAACCGGACACTCTTTGCCCAGTACCTTTTCATATTTATGCAAAGTTGAAGAGTAATTTGGGAAACATGTTAAAAGCCTTCTGCTCATTGCTTCAGCAATTCCTATTTTATGAAATTATTCTCTCTATATATTAGATATATTATTATATTAATATTTTATATATTTATTAATATATTATGTATAATGTAATAATAAATATATATTTATCAAGCAAATCAAATGTTCAAATATTAAAATCAATCAACTATTCTATAAATATGCTATAAATATTAACAAATTTTATTATAATATATAATTTTATGGTAATACATATATAATAATGATATATTAATTTAAAATATGTTTATATAGTATAAGATACATTAAGGCATAAGATATATAACTTACATAATTATATTATTGCATATCTTATATGATAAGATGTATTATTAATAATCTGTATTATTAATCTATACATAATATATCAAATATATATTAGATAACCAAAGATGTTTGACCAAGGATATTCACTGAGGCTCAGTTTATAATGAAAACATTTGGAAATAATTGAAACGTACTTCAAAAAATAATCTGTTAAGGAAACTATGATTCCTTTACTGTGGAAATCTGTGCACTTTTTGAAAACAATAGCATGAGTCTGTATGTTTTTGACACAGAGTCTCTGTCGCTCAGGCTGGAGTGCAGTGGCGTGATCTCAGCTCATTGCAAACTCTTCCTCGCTGGTTCAAGTGATTCTCCTGCCTTAGTTCCCTGAGTAGCTGGGATTATAGGCATACACCAACCCATCCAGTGGCTAAGTTTTGTATTTTTAGTAGAGATGGGGTTTTACCATGTTGGCCAGGCTGGTCTCAAACTCTTGACCTCAGGTGATCTGCCCTCCTCAGCTTCCCAAAGTGCTGGGATTACAGGTGTAAGCTGCCAGGCCCAGCCAAGATTCCCAATTTTTTTTTTTTTTTCAGTGGTGTAGACTTTTATTCAGATAGCTATATTTAGGTTAACATTTTTTTTTAATCTCTTCATCTGTTTATTTTTTTTAAAGAAAATTTTCTTTACTTTCATTACTTTATCTTTATAAATAATATAAATATTATCTATATTATGAAATACAAATATTTCTATTTATAGAAGCAGGTAGAGTATGATTTCATTTATGGAAAATGAATACAGAATTATGGCATATAATATTTCTATTTCTATTTCATGATACGTTTTCCTTGTTTGTTTCACAAGCAGGCAAGAGGCCTGACATAACAGCCCGGTAGGGTGTCCCCCTTCCCCTCCTGATGAGACTGGGTGGCTGATGACTTTTCTCCCTCTATGTCCCTAAAGTTGCCCCTCTATTTTCCTTCAAATGATGCCCATCTCCTTTGACAATGATTCTTGAAAAAACGAACAACAAAATCTAAGCTAGTTGACTAGGAGAAGCCACAGGCAAGAGGTCCTTCTTGGCATGGTAGTAACAAGCCCACCTGCGCTCAGCTGCACTGTTGAAAAGACTCTCTGTTCTCCAGTTTCATGTCCATTTCAGGTCCCTTAACAGAGTTCTAGGGCACCCTCTGTGCTGAGATGAGGGAGGTTCTGCCTGGGGAAAGACCTGCCTGGAAATGCCCCCAGACTGTGGATATGGACAGATCTTGCAAAAAGCGGGCATGCTGGGGAGGTGAGGGGTGAATGGGCTCTAACCCGATAAACCACCCTGCAGTGGAGGGAACTTTCTTTCCAAGGACAGTCTGCAGAACTGACTGGGCCTCAAGTAATCCACAGCTAGGTTTTCTTTGATCCCTTTGCTCGTGACAGAAATAGCATCCCTGTTTGGGGTTGATTTTACCTGATTATAAAACTAATGCGTGATCATTGCAGACCGTTATAAACCAAAGATCTGTATAAGGAAGGAAAATATCAGTCTGAACTCTTTTGCTCTGAGATAATCATTCTTAACATTTTGCTGTACATCTCTTCAGGCTTTTCTATGAAAAAAATTACTTATCTAAATACCTTTTCCTTTTTACAAAAAAAAAAAAGGGGATCGTAGTATACAAGTTGGTTTTTTAATCTGCTTTTGCCACTTAATAACCTGTTAGTGAATATTTTGCATGCCAAACATACAGACCTGGCCAGGTGTGGTGGCTCACGCCTGTAATTCCAGCAATTTGGGAGGCTGAGGCCGGTAGACCACTTGAGGTCAGGAGTTCGAGATCAACCTGGCCAATATGGTGAAACCCTATCTCTAATAAAAATACAAAAATTAGCTGGATGTGGTTGGGCATGCCTGTCATCCCAGCTACTTGGGAGGCTGAGGCAGGAGAATTGCCTGAACCGGGAAGGCAGAATTTTTGCAGTGAGCTGAGGTCCCACCTGGGGGACAGAGTGAGACTCTGTTAAAACAAAACAAAACAAAGCTAAACTAAACTGGGAAACTTGAGCTAGAAGTTTATGTAGAGAAAGTTGAAAAAGATAAGATTAAAAAGAACACCATTTAAAATAACCAGTTAGGGAAAGTAAGACAATGAAACACAATAAACCTTTTTAAAAACAAAACAAAACAAAAAACAACTTAAAATAGGGAGAACCAGAAGCTGAGTTTGATTAAGATTAAACTTGACAGTGCTCTAGTTTTAGGGTATAAAGAACAGAAGAAAAGGGTTACAGAAAACGTAGCTTAAAGGTATTAAAAAGGAGAAACGAAGCATTATAAAAGAAGGTTAAGAAATGAATAGAAGATAAGACAATTCAAAGGAGAAACCATCAATGCCCATTAAGTTGGAGAAAGCTAAAATTATACCAAATATAAGTATTTAAAGATAAAGTATTATGACTGTTTTAACCCAGTCGGTGCAAATAACAAGAGAAACACATGCAGGTTGTTCAAGTGTTTCATGGGGATTCATCATGAACCCAGAATCCCCATTGTTTTTTTTCTTTCTTGGGTATTATCACATTTAGTTATCTGAGTAATTATTTGATTAACAGTCTTCAAGATCTGTGAGGGCAGGATCCTTGCCCGTTTGGCTTTTCAATGTATTCTCAGCACTTAGGAGTGATGAATGGTAAATACGTGTTCATTAAATGGAAGAATGAGTGAGGCGTCTTCCAGAATTCATTTTCAATGGAACAGGGCCTGTGGCACTATGCCCCAGCAATCTGGAAAGGGAATTGCCCAGCAAAGGGGATGGGACTGTGGGCTCCCCCAGCCCCACCAACCCCCGGAGCCTGTTACCATTCATCAATTGCCCATGGAATCCAGACTATGACCCCAGGCTTGCAGGGGCTTATGGGGAAAAGGGCTACAAGAGGCAGAAAGCCACAATCTAGGCATCAGGACACCCTTGGGCTGCCATTGCAGACTCCTGCCTTGGTGGCTTTGGAAGGAGAAGTTATGGGAGGGAAAGATACAAGGGCTGTGGCTGTAGAAGATGGGGAGGACCTTTCTTCTGGTCACTGTTCTTCATTCTTTATTCCCACTGCCTGGGATATGACTGCGACCAGGTCAGAAAAGGACCCAACTCTGCTGAAAAGGAAACTGAGCCGCAACATGGTAGAGAACCACAGATGTGAGGCTGGTCTAATTTAATTATCCGGGCCATGAGGCTGTGAGTCTTTTCGGCCCACAGAGAAGATTAGAAGGCAGCAGACGGGGGCCAGGTGGTGCAAAGAGCCCTGGTTTAATTTCTAAGTGGTCTACGACCAAGCACCTAGGTGCTCCAGAAAACGCGTTCACTGACAGAGATGAGGGTACCTTCAAAATTCAAGTCCCATCAGCCCTACTTCACGACATGACCCAGGAAATGAAACAGTCAAGGTGCCCTCCCTTAGTGATTGCATTTGTGAGTGTGTGCATTGTGGTTCTTTTCCTCTCTTTGAGCCAGGGTCTTGCTCTGTCACCCAGGTTTGAGTACAGTGGCATGATCATGGCTTACTGCCACCTTGACCTTCCGGGCTCAAGCAATTGTCCCACCTCAACTGCCCAAGTAGCTGGGAGCACAGGCATGTGCCAGGCAACACATTCGGCTAATTTTAAAAAAATGTATTGTCAAGATTGGGTCTCACTGTGTTGCCCATGGTGG